>NW_027257962.1:0-10000 GCF_045791955.1 Oncorhynchus clarkii lewisi
GACTATTTCCTGGGAATTCTCGGTGCCGGAGTTTGCGACTTCAGACAATTGTAATAATATAATTATTGGCGGGGAAACTCAATCATTTCAATAGCGGAAACACCAAGGTTCGTATCTCAGCTTTGAAACCGATAGACTAAAATTGATTTTAGATTGTAATTCATCTATTTGTATGTTTTGCCTGAAAAAATACGGTCGCTAGTGTTTGTATAAGATATGAACTGAACGTTTAATATGTTGTTTAGATTGAATTGAAAGAAGAATTCATTCAAAATAATGGCGAGACAATTTCGATGTAATACGCTATTTTGCCCAAAATTATCTGCTAGAATAATGTATTGAGAGTCATATTTAAATAAAAGTATCATAGAAGAGAAAGTCACCTAAACCTGATTAATTTTAGGGAATAACGGAGAGATACGATACAGTTTTGTGCCACCAGGATGATATATTTTTTTATGTATCGACTGACATACGATAAATTTAGCACAGAACATGGTACGTTTAAATGTTAGGGTATAGAAAGTTGAGAAGTTTGGTTGGGTTTAACTTTGTCGATAGAATTTAAAGCAGAACTCAATCTGAATAGGGAATATATATTTTACAGAGGCAGGCTGACTTGAAGGTAAAACTGCGTCATTTTACGTTGAATACACAATAACATTCCTCAAATAATGACAGAGAAAATGGGTTGTGGCATTTAGAGGGAAAATGCATGCATTATAGCTTTGAGTTACTTTTCAAAAGTGGCTAAAAGTTCCAAATAGATTTTTTAAAAAGGAGCTAAATATCATAAGGATAGTCTGAAAAGATGCTACAGCAACAGAATTGCTAGGCGTTCCATTGGGCTATATTTGGCTATAATATAGGTAGCTGAATATCATAAGGATAGTCTGAAAAGATGCTACAGCAACAGAATGCTAGGCGTTCCATTGGGCTATATTTGGCTATAATATAGGTAGGTAAGAATAGTTGAATCGTAAAAAGTTGTGGTTATTTCCCGAGTATTGATTTTTGGTTAGGTAACGGCAGTGAATTCGAACAAGAAGTTAACATATTCTAAAAACATTATCTGTTTTCATTACGGGGAACAAGTAAATGTCTTATCTTAAAGGGACAGTGCACATTTATCACAGTGGTTTGAGTGTATGGCAGTGTATAAAATACTTTGGGGCGACAATTTGGAGATAGACTGAATGAGTTACATGAAACATCGAGGAAATTTAACAGAAAATGGTTTGATGGGATTATCATAATTATTAGGTTTCGTTGTTGTAGTAAACGTTTGGGTTAAGGGGATTTCCCTGTTCCCAGAGACAAGATATCTTAAAGGGGTACACTCACATGCAAATAAGAGTCTTACAAATTCTTAGGAATTGACAGAGTGTTTAATTTTAATTGGGTATTAAAACATATAGAAATTTAATTCCTGTAACAGGTGATAACTGTGTTTGTGGAGTAAAGCATGTGTATCTGTTGGTTTGAAATAAACTTTAGTGAAAATAGTTTTTTGAGAGTTATGTGATTAAAGAAAACTGTAGTATCCAATACGTGTACTTCACATGGATCTATTATGTATTTAACCTTAATGGATGGGTGGTGACTGTTGAGAAGGATAATGAATTCAGTGAATAGTTGGATATCATGAGGCCAGGCTCCTATAATGTCGTCTAGAAGTCTGTAATAGAATGTATGTTGATGTGGGCACTTGGCCAATGCCTCTCTCTCCCATTCAGCCATGTAAATGTTTGCATATGCCGGGGCAAATTTCTTGCCCATAGCTGTTCCCTCCACCTGTAAGTAGTGCTTATCATTGAATATAAAGTCATTGTGTGTGAGGCTGATTTCTAATAATTGTAGTATTTCATTGTCTGATCTATTGCTATCTGGGTGTGCATGGAAAATATTTCTGACCGTCTGTACTCCTGTTGCTGTATTCATGTTAGTGTATAAGCTATCAATGTCTATAGTGAATATATATGTTTGGGAGGGAACAACTATGGGCTTGATCTTCTCAAGAAAGTGATAAGTGTCTCTGAGGTAGCTGAGGAACTTCATAGGGAATAGTCCAGGTTTCTGGTTCTTTATGAATTTTGCAAAGCAGGTAAAACAGTCTAGGTCGTGGAGTGTCTGGTCCAAATAGAAAGTCTCGTTGTTTTTTCGTGATGTGCCGTTTATCATAAAGTGTTTGTATGATTCTACGTAATGTAGTCTGGGTCTGTGGTTGTAGGCTGTTTCCTATTGGTACATAATACTTGGTGTTGGATAACTGTCTATTTGCCTCGTATATGTATTGATGTTTATCTAGGATCACTGTTTTAGATCCCTTATCTGCCGGTTTCAATATTATGTGAGGGTTGTTTATAAGTTATGTTATGGCTTGTCTTTCGATGCGGGTGATGTTGTTCTCTCTATCTGCCTGGGTGTGATAGTTGTGAAGGGTGTCTTGGTCGGTTCTGATTAGGTTCTTTACCCTCCTATCTATCTGGGACAGTTTGGGTTCCCAGATTGAAGGAAGGGTGAATGGTAAATGGTTGTCATTCGTCTGATAGTCAAAGTAGTCTAGAAGTTTAAGTCGTCTATGATATTTATGTGTGTCCCTATGAAGTTCCTCCCAGTCAAATTTACCAGGGCGGGGAATGAAAGACAACTTCATAAATTCATGATGTTTGATGAGAGGGGGTCAACTACCACCTCTGCTGGGTAATCTAAGAAAGCAACTGGGGGAGGAAAGGGGGAGAGTACAGGGGGTTGGGGGGAAAAGAAGGGTGTGGTATGGCTAGGTGGGTCCAAATTGTGGGTAGAGCCTATTCTAAATTTAGCTGCTCACCCCAATTCTTAAAAATGAGGTATGCTGTTGTTGTTGTCCTGTGTATCAGGTCTGTTGTTGTGTGGAATTCATCATGGGGTATCTCCAAGAGAAATGGGCCATGTGTGGTGATGTAACCATTAATGACTGAGGTTTCGTTTTCGATCTGGTGAAAGGAGGTGTGAGTGGTTAATAATAGGGATGTAAATAATTGCATTAGGGAAAGTGACTCTTGCTTCCTTGTGCATTGATGCAATCTGTTTGATTGATGTTTTGTAAGGGTCATTATCCATATTGTTTATGCCCACCGAGAGAACCACTATGCTGGTGTCTAAATTAACCTCTGTTTTCTCCAGAGCCTTTGTGAAATGGTAAAATGTTGCTCCAGGGTAACTGTCCACTTATTTGTTTGGGTTATGAAATGGAGAGATTCTATTAACATTTGAGTCTCCCAAGACTAGTATTGGTTTATTTCCCTTAAAATTCCAATCTGCCACCTTGCCTTTTGGTCTGTCTTTATGGTACGATGGTTTCTGAAGGGTTGCTGGGGTTGGGGGTTGATGCTGGGGCTGAGGCTGAGGCTGGGGTTGGGGTTGGAATTCAAACTGGGGTGAGTATGTTGAGGCGCCAGTTATACAGGGGTCTCAGACTAGCAGTGACATGGTGTATTTTTGGAAGGGCTCAGATTGGTTGTTTTTGGGTTGTTGCCCATTGTTTTGTCCATTAATCATCATTTGCCCCTGGAACTGCCCAGTCCTAGTCTCCCCCCCCGATGTGGCGCCTCCTGTTGGTGAGAGCGATAGAGGTGAAATCCTTTCCAAGATTTTAACTGAAACATTGCTGTGTTTAGGAGTTTTAACCAGGGGATTGGGGCGTGTTGCTATAACATTGAGGGTTTCTGGCTGCAGGCCCTATGGTGGAACTCAACTGGGGCCTGGATTAAATTAGAGGTGTTAGTGGTTATCAATTCAAGGTTGGAGCCTATGGTGGGCGATGGGGGACCAATGATACTTTGAATACTGTTCTCCTGGGTGGTCCCTGGGTTGTTTAATCTCTGTGGGTCATGAGGGGAAGTGGAGGTCGGGGTTCTCATAATCTCTTACCTTTTACTTTGGAAGAAAGGGAGGGAGTAGGGGCCATGTTGTTCTTAGAATGAGATGGGGAGGGAGTGGGTGCCATGTTGTTCTTAGAATGAGATGGGGAGGGGGGGGGGTGCCATGTTGTTCTTAGAATGAGATGGGGAGGGAGTGAGGGCCATGTTGTTCTTAGAATGACATGGGGAGGGAGTGGGTGCCATGTTGTTCTTAGAATGAGATGGGGAGGGAGTGGGGGCCATGTTGTTCTTAGAATGAGATGGGGAGGGAGTGGGGGCCATGTTGTTCTTAGAATGAGATGGGGAGGGAGTGGGTGCCATGTTGTTCTTAGAATGAGATGGGGAGGGAGTGGGTGCCATGTTGTTCTTAGAATGAGATGGGGAGGGAGTGGGGGCCATGTTGTTCTTAGAATGAGATGGGGAGGGAGGGAGTGGGGGCCATGTTGTTCTTAGAATGAGATGGGGAGGGAGTGGGGGCCATGTTGTTCTTAGAATGAGATGGGGAGGGAGTGGGGGCCATGTTGTTCTTAGAATGCGATGGGGAGGGAGTGGGGGCCATGTTGTTCTTAGAATGAGATGGGGAGGGAGTGGGGGCCATGTTGTTCTTAGAATGAGATGGGGAGGGAGTGGGGGCCATGTTGTTCTTAGAATGAGATGGGGAGGGAGTGGGGGCCATGTTGTTCTTAGAATGAGATGGGGAGGGAGTGGGTGCCATGTTGTTCTTAGAATGAGATGGGGAGGGAGTGGGGGCCATGTTGTTCTTAGAATGAGATGGGGAGGGAGTGGGGGCCATGTTGTTCTTAGAATGAGATGGGGAGTTGTTTGGGGCAATATTGCTGACATCTATCTGTGTCTGCGAAGGTGCAACAGGGGAAGAGGATGTTGAGGTACGGATCCCTATCTCAGTATAAGATTGTGTCTGATGTCTGAGGAAGAGGAAGATACTGATTATTTAGCTTCTGGTTTAAAGAGCACTGTGCTGGGGCAGGGCGTGGCCCCAATGGTGATGATCGTTTTTGAGAAGCCTGAGGCTTAACTAGAGGAGAGAACTTGGGTAAAGGAGGGAAGTCCTCCAACGAGGATGAGAAAGGAACTGGTGCTGAAGTGGTGGGCAGAGAAATCAACTGTCGTGGGGCCTGGATTTGAGCTGAGGCTGTATGCCAGGGGTTCTGTTGTTGTTCCAGTGGACCGGGAGCCAATGAGCTGAGGCTGTATGCCAGGGGTTCTGTTGTTGTTCCAGTGGACCGGGAGCCAATGTGGTTATTGGCTGGGGGGAGGCTGAGGGGAAGGGAAGCTCTGTAGTGGGGTAAGAAAGGCGAGCCCTAGGGAGTTGTCTGTCGTGAGTTTCTAAGGAATGGTTCAACATTGTTTCCACTGTAGTGATGGTAGTGTGTGTCAGTTAGTGTGTGTATCTCTTATGCGCCCAGCCCACAGCTATGTGCAATGCAAGAGTGTTGAATGTATTGGGTGGTTGTGTGAGTGATTCGATAACTGTCTGGTAGTGTATTTGTGATATGTTCATGTTATTGTTCATCCATTGCTGTGTGTTCTGTAGTACTTGGGTTACAGTGTAATCTGTGGGGAGGAATGCCTTGATCTAATTGGTGAGTCTGCTCACCTGTCTCATCATGCCACTAGGGAACCTTCGGCCTGAGATGGCTTTATCAATGATTTCTTTATGATGGATGGCCTGTATCAATTTGAAGTACAGTTTTGATGTTTGCCTGGTTGCCTCATCAGGGGGTTGGTTTAGGCGTGGCTGTCTGATGAGATGGGGGTGTGGGACTCTATTAGTGGGGGGTTGTAAGACTCTGTTGTTAAGGGGTTGTTGGGCTCTACTACTGCGTTGCTGCGTTACTGTACTCATAAGGGACTGCATGGTTTCCTATACCTGTTAGGGTGGGTGTCGTTCCCTAGTAGGGGCAGGACAGCATGCATTAACCGGACGGGTGTGTGTTTTAATTGCAAGATGTGAATTTCTTGGCAGCAGGAGACGATGTGCTGCTCAGTGGGGGTTCTTACCGCCTTGTTGTTGAGGCTGGGGTTTGAAATAGAGGTAGAGTCTGGGTGTTGAAGATGGAGGCCGTCGATGTTGGAGCCAAACCCTAAACGTATTTTTGTAACTCCTTGAGTAGATGTTGTTCAGTTCGCCTTGTTGAGGCTGGAGTTAGAGAGGTTGAGTCTGGATGCTGAGTCTGGGTCTTTAGAGAGGTGGAGTCTGGAGGCTGAGTCTGGGTCTTTAGAGAGGTGGTCTGGATGCTGAGTCTGGGTCTTTAGAGAGGTTGAGTCTGGATGCTGAGTCTGGGTCTTTAGAGAGGTGGAGTCTGGATGCTGAGTCTGGGTCTTTAGTGAGGTTGAGTCTGGATGCTGAGTCTGGGTCTTTAGAGAGGTGGAGTCTGGATGCTGAGTCTGGGTCTTTTTATAACTCCTGGGGTTGATGTTGTTCAGTTCGCCTTGTTGAGGCTGGAGTTAGAGAGGTGGAGTCTGGATGCTGAGTCTGGGTCTTTTTATAACTCCTTGAGTAGATGTTGTCCAGTTCACCTTGTTGAGGCTGGAGTTAGAGAGGTGGAGTCTGGATGCTGAGTCTGGGTCTTTTTATAACTCCTTGAGTAGATGTTGTCCAGTTCACCTTGTTGAGGCTGGAGTTAGAGAGGTGGAGTCTGGATGCTGAGTCTGGGTCTTTTTATAACTCCTTGAGTAGATGTTGTCCAGTTCACCTTGTTGAGGCTGGAGTTAGAGAGGTTGAGTCTGGATGCTGAGTCTGGGTCTTTTTATAACTCCTGGGGTCGATGTTGTTCAGTTCGCCTTGTTGAGGCTGGAGTTGGAGAGGTTGAGTCTGGATGCTGAGTCTGGGTCTTTAGAGAGGTGGAGTCTGGATGCTGAGTCTGGGTCTTTTTATAACTCCTGGGGTCGATGTTGTTCAGTTCGCCTTGTTAAGGCTGGAGTTAGAGAGGTTGAGTCTGGATTCTGAGTCTGGGTCTTTTTATAAGTCCTGGGGTCGATGTTGTTCAATTCTGTGGACTCAGATGTGCAGATTAAAAAGTTATGGGTTGCAGTTCGGGTACAGACTCTCCAGCTGGAGTGTTTTTCTCCCAGTTCCCTCTAGAAACCTCCACATCTTCAATTAAAACGTAACTTTTATTATCATATAGTTTTAAAAAAACAGGGTTGGGTTAGGGTTGGGGTTGGGTTGGGTTGGGTTAGGGTTGGGGTTGGGTTAGGGTTGGGGTTGGGTTAGAGTTGGGTTGGGTTGGGGTTGGGTTGGGTTGGGGTGAAGCCAGCATGTTGATGGACATGAGTCTAAGGTTTGAAGACATATAATTCATTCTGTATTGATGTGTTTTAACCAGACTTCTAGTCCTGTAAACAGAGAGAACAACATAAATGGAGTTGTGTTTAACAAGGTTTCATGTATGTTAATCATGTTCATTTGTATCTCTCTCTGTATGGCAGATTCTCAGTAGGTTTCCATGGTCCATTAACCTAACATGAGATATATAGAGAAATGTTGAACCTGGACCCATCATAATGATTCTACATGTTATAATATGAACCTGGATCATCATAATGATTCTACATTTATAGTATGAACCTGGATCATCATAATGATTCTACATGTTATAGTATGAACCTGGATCATCATAATGATTCTACATTTATAGTATGAACCTGGATCATCATAATGATTCTACATTTATAGTATGAACCTGGATCATCATAATGATTCTACATGTTATAGTATGAACCTGGATCATCATAATGATTCTACATGTTATAGTATGAACCTGGGTCATCATAATGATTCTACATGTTATAGTATGAACCTGGGTCATCATAATGATTCTACATGTTATAGTATGAACCTGGATCATCATAATGATTCTACATGTTATAATATGAACCTGGATCATCATAATGATTCTACATGTTATAATATGAACCTGGATCATCATAATGATTCTACATGTTATAGTATGAACCTGGATCATCATAATGATTCTACATGTTATAATATGAACCTGGATCATCATAATGATTCTACATGTTATAGTATGAACCTGGATCATCATAATGATTCTACATGTTATAGTATGAACCTGGATCATCATAATGATTCTACATGTTATAATATGAACCTGGATCATCATAATGATTCTACATGTTATAGTATGAACCTGGATCATCATAATGATTCTACATGTTATAGTATGAACCTGGATCCATCATAATGATTCTACATGTTATAATATGAACCTGGATCATCATAATGATTCTACATGTTATAGTATGAACCTGGATCATCATAATGATTCTACATTTATAGTATGAACCTGGATCATCATAATGATTCTACATGTTATAATATGAACCTGGATCCATCATAATGATTCTACACGTTATAGTATGAACCTGGATCCATCATAATGATTCTACATGTTATAGTATGAACCTGGATCATCATAATGATTCTACATGTTATAGTATGAACCTGGATCATCATAATGATTCTACATGTTACAGTATGAACCTGGATCATCATAATGATTCTACATGTTACAGTATGAACCTGGATCATCATAATGATTCTACATGTTATATTATGAACCTGGATCATCATAATGATTCTACATGTTATAATATGAACCTGGATCATCATAATGATTCTACATGTTATAGTATGAACCTGGATCATCATAATGATTCTACATGTTACAGTATGAACCTGGATCATCATAATGATTCTACATGTTACAGTATGAACCTGGATCATCATAATGATTCTACATGTTATATTATGAACCTGGATCATCATAATGATTCTACATGTTATAGTATGAACCTGGATCATCATAATGATTCTACATGTTATAGTATGAACCTGGATCATCATAATGATTCTACATGTTATAGTATACCATGGCCTTTACTGGCCAAAGGTTAAACTGTTGTTTTGGTTATGATATACTATGGTGTTGTGTCACTAGACTTTGACCAGATATTATTACATCCAAAGATCAACTGAACCTAGAATATAGATACAGAGACACTTGTCATCAGGAAGGTTCTCTCTCAGCACAACGGAAAATATCTCAATGACTTGACATGTTCTGGTTGTGAATTCAGGCTACAAGGTAAGACTCTTCCCAGGGATTATTGTAAAGTGTGTAGAGACATTAAATGTCTGGTGTTATTTTAGTATAGTGAATGACAGTAAAACACTCAGATGTAACAGTCCATTTCACCTGGGACAGCTACGTGACAGTTCAATCATACAAAATGGAGCTAACTGGGTTAGGGTTAGGGAACATGTTGTTCATATATTCCTGTATCGTGGTTATTTTACAATTTGTATATTTTTTATGTATAAATTGTAAATCTTCTTTCAGAATATCAGAACATTTGTTGTTTTCTAAATTCCAATGAGCTCCTGCTTCCTGTGTAATTTGGTATGAAACCACTGAACAGACTTTTCTTAACATTAATATTATGAACTGAATTCAGTAACAGCATCATAATATCATACCTGTTGAACAAAGCAACACACTAGAATGAGAGAAATTATTAAAAGAGAAAGTGAGACATTATTATTAATATTATTATATATTATATTATTATTATTAGTATATATTATTATTAATATTATTATATATTATATTATCATTATTATTATTATATTATTATTTATTATTATTCTATATTATATTGTTATTATTATTATTATTATTATTATATTATTATTATTATTATTATATATTATATTGTTATTATTATTAATATTATTATATATTATATTATCATTATTATTATTATATTATTATTTATTATTATTATATATTATATTGTTATTATTATTAATATTATTATATATTATATTGTTATTATTATTAATATTATTATATATTATATTATCATTATTATTATTATATTATTATTTATTATTATTATATATTATATTGTTATTATTATTATTATTATTATTATATTATTATTATTATTATTATATATTATATTGTTATTATTATTAATATTATTATATATTATATTATCATTATTATTATTATATTATTATTTATTATTATTATATATTATATTGTTAT
>NW_027257962.1:15000-60000 GCF_045791955.1 Oncorhynchus clarkii lewisi
CTATTAGTTCTATTGAGCTCCGTGGAACCAACTCACCTTCTGAACGTTCTTCTTCCCAGCTCATTGTTCTGCGTCACAATGGCAGCTTCACTATTGTATCAATGACACCTGCCGGCAGGCTGACGGCATTAAGCTTGAACGCTGACGTCAGGTATCTTATATTAACAGGGTTACAGCTACTTGGTGAGCGTGATCACTGTTCGCCTGGATACACCTTGTGGTGACCCATAGTGCTAAACCTTAAACCTTTTCTGGTCATGGTTAACCATATTTGTTTTCAGAAAAAGGTATACCACCTAACTAAAACGTATGTCCCTGTCCTCTTTTTCAATTTAAACAGCCAGAATCATTTTTTTTTAATTAATTGAGTGAAAGCTGCGCAGGTTCACTGAGTTAGAAAACAAATGGAAAGGTCTAGCTCATTGATTTGTAGATCTGATGCAGTTGCAACTTCAGATTATGAGCCAAGCAGGTGTCGTGAATTAGTTATGTAGTACCTACAGAAGGCCACAGGGAGGAGCAAGAGAGCTATAAACCCATACTGTTTTTTACCTTAAAATCCCTCAACCTAACAATCAATCAAATGTATTTTTAAAGCCCTTCTTACATCAGCATCTAACCCTACGTATCACCTATTTTAGCATTAACCTGAACCCTAATTATTTTAGAAACTGTTTTAGTAATAATATTATGTTAGTAAATACCATTATAGTACTAAATAGCACTGAATATTTTGTTAATCAAAACCTGTCTCAGCATTTTGCTGTTTTTGTTTTGTTATTTTATTATATTTATTATTGTAAGGCAGAACACTTGATAAACAAGCCACGTGTTTTATTTTTCAAATGTGGTTTGAACTGTGTGACCAAGTAACCTCTATGTGAAAGTCTAGAAATTGGCGTGGGAAAGATGGGGCAGGTTTGAGATCTAAGGAATTAACCAGAAAAATACCCTTTATTTCTCAGCTGCCCCACCAACGTCTGTAGGTGAATTAATAACTTTTAATTGCTAAATATTTCCAATAGATGGCAGCATAAGACCACGAAGAATCAGTTATAGGCTACAAGCAGCAATATGATGGACCATGAAGCATCAGTTATAGGCTACAAGCAGCAATATGATGGACCATGAAGCATCAGTTATAGTCTACAAGCAGCAATATGATGGACCATGAAGCATCAGTTATAGGCTACAAGCAGCAATATGATGGACCATGAAGCATCAGTTATAGTCTACAAGCAGCAATATGATGGACCATGAAGCATCAGTTATAGGTTATAGTCTACAAGCAGCAATATGATGGACCATGAAGCATCAGTTATAGTCTACAAGCTGCAATATGATGGACCACTAAGCATCAGTTATAGGCTACAAGCAGCAATATGATGGACCATGAAGCATCAGTTATAGTCTACAAGCAGCAATATGATGGACCATGAAGCATCAGTTATAGGCTACAAGCAGCAATATGATGGACCATGAAGCATCAGTTATAGGCTACAAGCAGCAATATGATGGACCATGAAGCATCAGTTATAGGCTACAAGCAGCAATATGATGGACCATGAAGCATCAGTTATAGGCTACAAATCAAAATCAAATCAAATCAAATGTATTTATATAGCCCTTCGTACATCAGCTGATATCTCAAAGTGCTGTACATAAACCCAGCCTAAAACCCCAAACAGCAAGCAATGCAGGTGTAGAAGCACGGTGGCTAGGAAAAACTCCCTAGAAAGGCCAAAACCTAGGAAGAAACCTAGAGAGGAACCAGGCTATGTGGGGTGGCCAGTCCTCTTCTGGCTGTGCCGGGTGGAGATTATAACAGAACATGGCCAAGATGTTCAAATGTTCATAAATGACCAGCATGGTCGAATAATAATAAGGCAGAACAGTTGAAACTGGAGCAGCAGCACAGCCAGGTGGACTGGGGACAGCAAGGAGTCATCATGTCAGGTAGTCCTGGGGCATGGTCCTAGGGCTCAGGTCCTCCGAGAGAGAGAAAGAGAGAAGGAGAGAATTAGAGAACGCACACTTAGATTCACACAGGACACCGAATAGGACAGGAGAAGTACTCCAGATATAACAAACTGACCCTAGCCCCCCGACACATAAACTACTGCAGCATAAATACTGGAGGCTGAGACAGGAGGGGTCAGGAGACACTGTGGCCCCATCCGAGGACACCCCCGGACAGGGCCAAACAGGAAGGATATAACCCCACCCACTTTGCCAAAGCACAGCCCCCACAACACTAGAGGGATATCTTCAACCACCAACTTACCATCCTGAGACAAGGCTGAGTATAGCCCACAAAGACCTCCGCCACGGCACAACCCAAGGGGGGGGGGGGGGGGGCGCCAACCCAGACAGGATGACCACATCAGTGACTCAGCCCACTCAGGTGACGCACCCCCTCCAGGGACGGCATGAGAGAGCCCCAGTAAAGCCAGTGACTCAGCCCCTGAATAGGGTTAGAGGCAGAGAATCCCAGTGGAAAGAGGGGAACCGGCCAGGCAGAGACAGCAAGGGCGGTTCGTTGCTCCAGAGCCTTTCCGTTCACCCTCCCACTCCTGGGCCAGACTACACTCAATCATATGACCCACTGAAGAGATGAGTCTTCAGTAGAGACTTAAAGGTTGAGACCGAGTTTGCGTCTCTGACATGGGTAGGCAGACCGTTCCATAAAAATGGAGCTCTATAGGAGAAAGCCCTGCCTCCAGCTGTTTGCTTAAAAATTCTAGGGACAATTAGGAGGCCTGCGTCTTGTGACCGTAGCGTACGTGTAGGTATGTACGGCAGGACCAAATCAGAGAGATAGGTAGGAGCAAGCCCATGTAATGCTTTGTAGGTTAGCAGTAAAACCTTGAAATCAGCCCTTGCATTGACAGGAAGCCAGTGTAGAGAGGCTAGCACTGGAGTAATATGATCAAATTTTTTGGTTCTAGTCAGGATTCTAGCAGCCGTATTTAGCACTAACTGAAGTTTATTTAGTGCTTTATCCGGGTAGCTGGAAAGTAGAGCATTGCAGTAGTCTAACCTGGAAGTGACAAAAGCATGGATTAATTTTTCTGCATCATTTTTGGACAGAACGTTTCTGATTTTTGCAATGTTACGTAGATGGAAAAAAGCTGTCCTTGAAATGGTCTTGATATGTTCTTCAAAAGAGAGATCAGGGTCCAGAGTAACGCCGAGGTCCTTCACAGTTTTATTTGAGACGACTGTACAACCATTAAGATTAATTGTCAGATTCAACAGAAGATCTCTTTGTTTCTTGGGACCTAGAACAAGCATCTCTGTTTTGTCCGAGTTTAAAAGTAGAAAGTTTGCAGCCATCCACTTCCTTATGTCTGAAACACATTCTTCTAGCAAGGGCAATTTTGGGGCTTCACCATGTTTAATTGAAATGTACAGCTGTGTGTCATCCGCATAGCAGTGAAAGTTAACATTATGTTTTCGAATGACATCCCCAAGAGGTAAAATATATAGTGAAAACAATAGTGGTCCTAAAACGGAACCTTGAGGAACACCGAAATTTACAGTTGATTTGTCAGAGGACAAACCATTCACAGAGACAAACTGATATCTTTCCGACAGATAAGATCTAAACCAGGCCAGAACTTGTCCGTGTAGACCAATTTGGGTTTCCAATCTCTCCAAAAGAAGGTGGTGATCGATGGTATCAAAAGCAGCACTAAGGTCTAGGAGCACGAGGACAGATGCAGAGCCTCGGTCCGATGCCATTAAAATGTCATTTACCACCTTCACAAGTGCCGTCTCAGTGCTATGATGGGGTCTAAAACCAGACTGAAGCATTTCGTATACATTGTTTGTCTTCAGGAAGGCAGTGAGTTGTTGCGCAACAGCCTTTTCTAAAATTTTTGAGAGGAATGGAAGATTCGATATAGGCCGATAGTTTTTTATATTTTCTGGGTCAAGGTTTGGCTTTTTCAAGAGAGGCTTTATTACTGCCACTTTTAGTGAGTTTGGTACACATCCGGTGGATAGAGAGACGTTTATTATGTTCAACATAGGAGGGCCAAGCACAGGAAGCAGCTCTTTCAGTAGTTTAGTTGGAATAGGGTCCAGTATGCAGCTTGAAGGTTTAGAGGCCATGATTATTTTCATCATTGTGTCAAGAGATATAGTACTAAAACACTTGAGCGTCTCTCTTGATCCTAGGTCCTGGCAGAGTTGTGCAGACTCAGGACAACTGAGCTTTGAAGGAATACGCAGATTTAAGGAGGAGTCCGTAATTTGCTTTCTAATAATCATAATCTTTTCCTCAAAGAAGTTCATGAATTTATCACTGCTAAAGTGAAAGTCATCCTCTCTTGGGGAATGCTGCTTTTTAGTTAGCTTTGCGACAGTATCAAAAAGGAATTTTGGATTGTTCTTATTTTCCTCAATTAAGTTAGAAAAATAGGATGATCGAGCAGCAGTAAGGGCTCTTCGGTACTGCACAGTACTGTCTTTCCAAGCTAGTCGGAAGACTTCCAGTTTGGTGTGGCGCCATTTCCGTTCCAATTTTCTGGAAGCTTGCTTCAGAGCTCGGGTATTTTCTGTGTACCAGGGAGCTAGTTTCTTATGAGAAATGTTTTTAGTTTTTAGGGGTGCAACTGCATCTAGGGTATTGCGCAATGTTAAATTGAGTTCCTCAGTTAAGTGGTTAACTGATTTTTGTCCTCTGGCGTCCTTGGGTAGACAGAGGGAATCTGGAAGGACATCAAGGAATCTTTGTGTTGTCTGTGAATTTATAGCACGACTTTTGATGATCCTTGGTTGGGGTCTGAGCAGATTATTTGTTGCAATTGCAAACGTAATAAAATGGTGGTCCGATAGTCCAGGATTATGAGGAAAAACATTAAGATCCACAACATTTATTCCATGGGACAAAACTAGGTCCAGCGTATGACTGTGACAGTGAGTGGGTCCAGAGACATGTTGGACAAAACCCACTGAGTCGATGATGGCTCCGAAAGCCTTTTGGAGTGGGTCTGTGGACTTTTCCATGTGAATATTAAAGTCACCAAAGATTAGAATATTATCCGCTATGACTACAAGGTCCGATAGGAATTCAGGGAACTCAGTGAGGAACGCTGTATATGGCCCAGGAGGCCTGTAAACAGTAGCTATAAAAAGTGATTGAGTAGGCTGCATAGATTTCATGACTAGAAGCTCAAAAGACGAAAACGTCATTTTTTTTTTTGTAAATTGAAATTTGCTATCGTAAATGTTAGCAACACCTCCGCCTTTGCGGGATGCACGGGGGATATGGTCACTAGTGTAGCCAGGAGGTGAGGCCTCATTTAACACAGTAAATTCATCAGGCTTAAGCCATGTTTCAGTCAGGCCAATCACATCAAGATTATGATCAGTGATTAGTTCATTGACTATAATTGCCTTTGAAGTAAGGGATCTAACATTAAGTAGCCCTATTTTGAGATGTGAGGTATCATGATCTCTTTCAATAATGACAGGAATGGAGGTGGTCTTTATCCTAGTGAGATTGCTAAGGCGAACACCGCCATGTTTAGTTTTGCCCAACCCAGGTCGAGGCACAGACACCGTCTCAATGGTGATAGCTGAGCTGACTACACTGACTGTGCTAGTGGCAGACTCCACTATGCTGGCAGGCTGGCTAACAGCCTGCTGCCTGGCCTGCACCCTATTTCATTGTGGAGCTAGAGGAGTTAGAGCCCTATCTATGTATCAAGCAGCAATATGATGGACCATGAAGCATCAGTTATAGGCTACAAGCTGCAATATGATTGACATAAAATAGCATACAACCACAGCCTATATGTCCCATGATTTTCTAAAATGGTCACTCATGACTTTAGTTAGCTATATATCTCATATTAGGGCTGTGTTGCTTTTGGGAGAGAAAAAAAAGTGACTATAGCAGGTATTGAATCCCAGGTACAGTGCCTTGCGAAAGTATTCGGCCCCCTTGAACTTTGCGACCTTTTGCCACATTTCAGGCTTCAAACATAAAGATATAAAACTGTATTTTTTTGTGAAGAATCAACAACAAGTGGGACACAATCATGAAGTGGAACGACATTTATTGGATATTTCAAACTTTTTGAAGCCTGAAATGTGGCAAAAGGTCAAAGTTCAAGGGGGCCGAATACTTTCGCAAGGCACTGTAAATAATCACCAGTCAGAACCTCAACCTTAGTATAATACATTATAAAAAATCACCTTAATATCTGATATTGCGAGTAAACAACCTCGGAATAGAAAAGACAGAGTGCAACTTCCAGCCCTCCAATAAATGACATCACACAACCCTAGCAGTTAGCAAATAGCACATGTTCCACCGGGATTCAAACCAGCCACCTTCAGGCCACGGGTCCAACTCCTTAGCCACTGGGTGAAAACCTGAGTTAATCTTGGGGAATAAGCATGAGTTAATCTGCCAAAATGAAGACAAAATGCTATACCTGGTATCACTTGTTATACATAAATATTATACATAATTATAATACATAAATCATTGCCAAAAGCACAAGACTTACTGTTACATGTCCGTCTATATTATTAATGGATTGATCATATCAAATATCAAAACATTATTTTGATCTGCTCCAAAACAATTACATGTGGCTCAGGAACCACTGACTCACTGCATTATTCTATAGTATTATCAAGACACCTGCTGTTAACATTTAACTACTTAGGACACCTGCTGTTACCTCTTAACTACTTATGACACCTGCTGTTAACTCTTAACTACTTAGGACACCTGCTGTTAACTCTTAACTACTTATGACACCTGCTGTTAACTCTTAACTACTTAGGACACCTGCTGTTAACTCTTAACTACTTAGGACAGCTCACGAGGTGTCCTAAATATCTGCCGACTAGGTGGGTAGGTAACTTAGGTAATGGGTAGGTAACTAGGTAATTTATACCCATAAGTGTAAAATGTCTTTATTCTCAGCACTTATACGACCAATTTTCTACTCTGAGACACTTTGTGGATGTGGTCCCTGATCTCAACATATTGTTATAAAAAAAACAGAATGTTTGTTTTACATAATAATAAAAAATGAATATTACTAATGTAACCCACTGTAAAGACTGGGTTTAGTTGATTGTGTTGCACTGATCATGTCTGTGTTCTGGAACTGTCCGCGTCCCCGTACAGAACTGTCCGCGTCCCCGTACAGAACTGTCCGCGTCCCCGTACAGAACTGTCCGCGTCCCCGTACAGAACTGTCCGCGTCCCCGTACAGAACTGTCCGCGTCCCCGTACAGAACTGTCCGCGTCCACGTTCGGTGTGGCGCCAAGCCGGTTACGCGCAGAGTGGACTCGGTACAGCTCGGTAAGCTAGCTAGCTACTCTACCAGCAGCATCCGAGTTATCCTAGCTACTCGGTACAGCTCGGTAAACTAGCTAGCTACTCTACCAGCAGCATCCTAGTTACCATAGCTACCACTACATCATCACCGGCTGTCTGCATTTCTTGTGGACCGATGGAGCTCCCCGGTTCTTTCTTCCACCTGTTAAATCCCGGTGAGGCTTCTCCTTCTCTCGTTGACGGATGCTGGCTGCCTCTGTCCGGTTGTCCTCTCTTCACTAGATGGACGGTAACTTTAGTGTTTAACCCGTCTGTGTCCAAGGACCGAACTTTTGAATATTATTTTCAGGGCGCCTCAATAGCAGGTATTGAACCCCGGGTAAATAATCACTAGTCAGAACATCAACCTCAGTATACATTCATTATAAAAATCATCTTAATATCTGATATTGTGAGTAAACAACCTTGAGTGCGTCTTCCAGCCCTCCAATAAATTACATCATTCAACCCTCCCGGTTAGTACATTTACCTCAACATGCCCCCGGAGAAGGCAGAGTAACGACACCAGCCTTTTAGCGGGGCTGACAGACTGACTACAACGCTCGCGACGCTAAATTAATCTCGTTATTAAAAATGACACACTGCTCTCGCGAACTGGAAGTCGGTTCTATTTGTGATGCATCTCCTCATTGGTTTATAGAAGCAGGTACCCACGTGCCATCTCCTCATTGGTTTATAGAAGCAGGTACCCACGTGCCATCTCCTCATTGGTTTATAGAAGCAGGTACCCACGTGCCATCTCTTCATTGGTTTATAGAAGCAGGTACCCACGTGGCATCTCCTCATTGGTTTATAGAAGCAGGTACCCACGTGCCATCTCTTCATTGGTTTATAGAAGCAGGTACCCACGTGCCATCTCCTCATTGGTTTATAGAAGCAGGTACCCACGTGCCATCTCCTCATTGGTTTATAGAAGCAGGTACCCACGTGCCATCTCTTCATTGGTTAATAGAAGCAGGTACCCACGTGCCATCTCCTCATGTAGCAAAAAAACATAAAATAAACATAGCTTCTTTAAACAATAAAAGCTAATTTATGAACATTTCTGAAAAGTGATATATAGCGTTATGGAATGAAACTCTTCTTATGTTTCCCCATCTGAGCTCAGAGTAGATGAGAGACGTAATGTTTGTCTCTGTTGTGTTGAAGACCAATCAAGCAGGAGAGACCAGCCTCCCCTGTTCCCAGCTGTGTGTCCATGAAGAGTGACCAGTCTATGCATCAACCTATATGGTTTAGAAAGGGAGACTTTTCTACTGAACAAAGGTAAGAAGAACTCATGGGTCCTTTTCAGTGAGTTAAACAACACTGTCTCTAGTCATTTCTCCTCTCCCACTTTCCCATTTATTGTTGTTGTTTTCATAATCCATAGGCTAATCATTTTGTCCATTTGCAAAGTCCTAAAACAATATTAAACAAACAGAACATTCCCTCCCTGTGTGTGTGTGCATCTGTGTGTGTGTGTGTGTGTGTGTGTGTGTGTGTGTGTACTCCCTGGATGAGGAGATGTAATCTCATGTTTTGTCCACAGAAACCAACAGGAGAGATCAGAGTCAGAGATTCTCAGTGGTCAGTCTTCCCAGAGTCATCAAACAGACCTGGCCTCCATATTCAGTGTATGTGGTCCTGTTATGTACATTTGTTTTTGTTTACCTCAAGTAAAGTTGATCTGTCAATCATTCATTAAAGTGTTGATGAGAAAGCATTTATTCTCTTGCTTAACTTAGTTACTTGATTTATTTCAGTTGCTTGAAGAGAAAATTATGACATTTGTGAAGAACGAGCTGAAGATGTTCAAGAGGATTCTTAGTCCAGAACTCCCAGAAGGCTTTGAGAGTCAGAAGCAGGAAAAGGAAGTGGTGGATGCTAAAGATGAGAAGCAGGAGAGCAGTGCCAGAGAGGGGGCTCTGAAGATCACACTGCACATCCTGAGGAAAATGAACCAGAAGGAGCTTGCTGACACACTGGAGAAATGTAAGAGCTGTCTGCCTCATGATGAATGCTGTTTTATAACATTTAAAAGCTGTAGCTAAAGTACAGCTAAAGTAGCTGTGTAACTCAATGATATTGTAGCAGCCTTAACACAACACCTAGTCAAGTAGCAGCAGGGATGTGTTGTGGTGATTCATTTAGAGAGAGAGAGAGACAACATTAATAATACCATCAATAATACCAATAATAATATAATCAGTCACACCAGTCTGTAATGCATTATGAAAACATTTACACATTTTTACAGTCAGTTAAGAGAATAAATTATTATAATGTCAAACTTTATAACAGTCCTACAATAGTGTAGGCATTAAAACAGACGTAATATTAATATCCTCTGTGTTATTTATTCATTCAGATGAGCTTGCTGTGATTTGCCAACGTGAACTCAAATCTAATCTAAAGAAGAAGTTTCAATGTGTATTTGAGGGGATCGCTAAACAAGGAAACCCAACAATTCTCAATAAGATCTACACAGAGCTCTACATCACAGAGGGTGGAACAGGAGAGGTCAATAATGAACATGAGCTGAGACAGATTGAGACAACAACCAGGAAACAAGCAAGACCAGAGACTGCAATCAAATGTAACGACATCTTCAAACCCTTAACTGGACAAGACAAACCTATCAGAACTGTGCTGACAAAGGGAGTCGCTGGCATTGGAAAAACAGTCTCTGTGCAGAAGTTCATTCTGGACTGGGCTGAAGGAAAAGCAAATCAGGATGTCCAATTTGTATTTTCATTCCCTTTTCGGGAGCTGAATTTGATGAAAGGGGACAAACACACTTTCATTGAACTTCTTAATCACTTCTCAATGGAAACCAAACAATCAAGAATCTCCATCTACAACAAGTACAAAGTTCTGTTCATCTTTGATGGTCTGGATGAGTGCCGACTGCCCCTAGACTTCCAGAAGAACAAGATCTGTTGGGACGTCACAGAGTCAACCTCAGTGGATGTTCTGCTGACAAATCTCATCAAGGGAAATCTGCTTCCCTCTGCTCTCCTCTGGATAACTACCCGACCTGCAGCAGCCAATAAGATCCCTTCAGGGTGTGTTGACCAGGTGACAGAGGTATGAGGGTTCAATGACCCACAGAAGGAGGTGTACTTCAGGAAGAGATTCAGTGATGAGAACCTGGCCAGCAGAATCATCTCACACATAAAGACATCAAGAAGCCTCCACATCATGTGCCACATTCCAGTCTTCTGTTGGATTTCTGCAACAGTCCTTGAACACATGCTGAAACATAAGAGAGAAGAGATTCCCAAGACTCTGACTGAGATGTACACACACCTTGTGGTGTTTCATACCAAACAGAAGAATGAAAAGTATCTTGGGAAAGAAGAGACAGGTCCCCACTGGAATAAAGAGAGCATTCTGTCACTGGGAAAACTGGCTTTTCAACAGCTTGTGAAAGGCAATCTGATTTTCTATGAAGAAGACCTGAAAGAGGCTGGCATTGATGTCAATGAAGCCTCAGTGTACTCAGGATTGTGCACACAGCTCTTTAAAGAGGAATGCGGGCTGTACCAGGACAAGGTGTACTGCTTTGTTCATCTGAGCATTCAGGAGTTTCTGGCTGCTGTATATGTGTTCCTCTCATTCATCAACAACAATGAGAATCTAATGGACAAAACACAGTCAAAGTCCAGTATCTTTTCTTCGCTGTTCAGAGAGAAGCCTAAAGTTACTGAAGTTACTTTCTACAAGAGTGCTGTGGATAAAGCCTTACAAAGTGAGACAGGAAACTTGGACCTTTTCCTCCGCTTCCTTCTGGGCCTCTCACTGGAGTCCAATCAGAAGCACTTACGAGGTCTACTGACAAAGACAAGAAGCAGCTCACAGAGCCATGAAGAAACAGTCAAGTACATCAAGGAGAAGATCAGGGAGAATCCCTCTCCAGAGAGGAGCATCAATCTGTTCCACTGTCTGAATGAACTGAATGACCATTCTCTAGTGGAGGAGATCCAAAGATACCTGAGCTCAGGAAGTCTCTCAAAACCCAACCTGTCACCTGCACAGTGGTCAGCTCTGGTCTTTGTGTTGCTGACTTCAGAAAAGGAGCTGGATGTGTTTGACCTGAAGAAATACTCCAGATCAGAGGAAGGTCTTCTGAGGCTGCTGCCAGTGGTCAAAGCCTCCAGAGCTGTTCTGTGAGTAAATAAAATGACATTTAAGAACTAATCATCAGGAAGAAATATTCAGTTTAGAGAAAAATATGTTTTATAATATGTAAATAATATTATATTGAAAAACATATTGAATAAATTCATTGGTTTTCACATTAGTATAACAATATGACCATACAATTCTAGGAAAAGGTAGATGAATCTATATGTTCTTTGAGAGAATAAACCAAATGCATCTGCCATTGTCCTTCTACACTACTGGTGTTAAATTAACAGTGTGTTTGTGAAGTCATGATGATCTCTTTGCAGGCTGTCAGGCTGTGGAGTCACAGAGGAAGGCTGTACTTCTCTGGTCTCAGCTCTGAAGTCAAACCCCTCACACCTGAGAGAGCTGGACCTGAGTAACAATGACCTGAAGGATTCAGGAGTGAAGCTGCTCTCTGCTGGACTGGGGAATCCCCACTGTAAACTGGAGACTCTGAGGTCAGTATTCCTGTAGTTGGTCAACAAGTGATAACTGTTCACCAGAAACGCATGTGTTTACCAGACACACATAGTCCACACCATATGTGTTTGGACAGTGAAGCATACAGTTTTAAATGTGGTGCTTTGCTTCAGCATTTTGGATTTGAGATACAATGTTTCATATTAGCGGACAGTAAATAATGTCACCTTTTATTTTAGGTTAATTAATGCTCTGCTCGTTAAGAAAGGAGTTATGTATCCATTTACTTTATGTATCTCCCATTTAAAGAAGTCTTAATAATTTTGACAAATTAATTTTGTGACAAACAACAACGTCATAATAGTTTGGATGAATTAAAGTAGTCATACGTTTAGTATTTTGTCCCATATTCCATGCCTGCAGTGATTACATCAAGCTTGTGATTCTACAAACTTGTTGAATTAATTTGCAGTTTGTCTTGGTTGTGTTTTGGATGTTTTTCCTAATATAAACTGAATGGTGAATAATGTCCTGTCCTGTCATTTTGGAGTCACTTCACTTGTATTGTCAGTAAGAATAGAAGATGTTTCTGAACACTTCTACATTCATGTGGATGCTACTATGATGATGAATAATCAGGAATGAATCGAGAATAATGATGAATGAGAAAGTTACAGAAGAACAAAGATCAGACCCCCTCTGTTATTGGTAATGGTGAGAGGTTAGCATGTTTTGTTGTAGTCTCTGTTATTGGTAATGGTGAGAGGTTAGCATGTTTTGTTGTAGTCTCTGTTATTGGTAATGGTGAGAGGTTAGCATGTTTTGTTGTAGTCTCTGTTATTGGTAATGGTTAGAGGTTAGTATGTTTTGTTGTAGCCTCTGTTATTGGTAATGGTGAGAGGTTAGCATGTTTTGTTGTAGCCTCTGTTATTGGTAATGGTGAGAGGTTAGCATGTTTTGTTGTAGCCTCTGTTATTGGTAATGGTGAGAGGTTAGCATGTTTTGTTGTAGCCTCTGTTATTGGTAATGGTGAGAGGTTAGCATGTTTTGTTGTAGCCTCTGTTATTGGTAATGTTGAGAGGTTAGCATGTTTTGTTGTAGCCTCTGTTATTGGTAATGGTGAGAGGTTAGCATGTTTTGTTGTAGTCTCTGTTATTGGTAATGGTGACTCACTGTCTCCTCACTGTCTAAATAGATATGGTGTGGACTGTCTACTCAATACAATCTAAATCTGATACCTCACTGTCTAAATAGATATGGTGTGGACTGTATACTCAATACAATCTAAATCTGATACCTCACTGTCTAAATAGATATGGTGTGGACTGTTTACTCAATACAATCTAAATCTGATTCCTCACTGTCTAAATAGATATGGTGTGGACTGTATACTCAATACAATCTAAATCTGATACCTCACTGTCTAAATAGATATGGTGTGGACTGTATACTCAATACAATCTAAATCTGATACCTCACTGTCTAAATAGATATGGTGTGGACTGTATACTCAATACAATCTAAATCTGATACCTCACTGTCTAAATAGATATGATGTGGACTGTATACTCAATACAATCTAAATCTGATTCCTCACTGTCTAAATAGATATGGTGTGGAC
Organism: Oncorhynchus clarkii lewisi; assembly: GCF_045791955.1. Classification (NCBI taxonomy): domain Eukaryota; kingdom Metazoa; phylum Chordata; class Actinopteri; order Salmoniformes; family Salmonidae; genus Oncorhynchus; species Oncorhynchus clarkii. The sequence goes on from NW_027257962.1 coordinate 28,564, forward strand.
TGTTTACTCAATACAATCTAAATCTGATACATCACTGTCTAAATAGATATGGTGTGGACTGTATACTCAATACAATCTAAATCTGATACCTCACTGTCTAAATAGATATGGTGTGGACTGTATACTCAATACAATCTAAATCTGATACCTCACTGTCTAAATAGATATGGTGTGGACTGTATACTCAATACAATCTAAATCTGATACCTCACTGTCTAAATAGATATGGTGTGGACTGTATACTCAATACAATCTAAATCTGATACCTCACTGTCTAAATAGATATGGTGTGGACTGTATACTCAATACAATCTAAATCTGATACCTCACTGTCTGTCTTCTGACTGATACTGCTTTTTAAACTGGTCTGGTCAGTCTACTATAATATTTGTACTATACATGTTTCTATCTGCAGGCAATACTTTGATCATTTGTCATTTTTTATGATGATACACTATTTTATGAATAGATATGGAAGGTTTCAGGACACTGATATATCTGAATATGTTGAAAAAATATACTGCCACTATTTTCACCACCAAAGAATATCAGTGTGATTTTAATATGATTTGACTCTTTGCAGGCTGTCAGGCTGTCTAGTCACAGAGGAAGGCTGTGCATCTCTGGTCTCAGCTCTGAGGTCAAACCCCTCACACCTGAGAGAGCTGGACCTGAGTAACAATGACCTGAAGGATTCAAGAGTGAAGCTGCTCTCTGCTGGACTGGGGAATCCCCACTGTAAACTGGAGACTCTGAGGTCAGTATTCCTGTAGTTGGTCAACAAGTGATAACTGTTCACCAGATCCACATGTGTTTACCAGACACACATAGTCCACACCATATGTGTTTGGACAGTGAAGCTTACAGTTTTAAATGTGGTGCTCTGCTCCAGCATTTTGGATTTGAGATAGAATGTTTCATATTAGGAGACAGTACAGAATGTCACCTTTTATTTGAGGTTAAAGGTGAGAGGTTAGTATGTTTTGTTGTAGCCTCTGTTATTGGTAATGGTGAGAGGTTAGTATGTTTTGTTGTAGCCTCTGTTATTGGTAATGGTGAGAGGTTAGCATGTTTTGTTGTAGTCTATGTTATTGGTAATGGTGAGAGGTTAGCATGTTTTGTTGTAGTCTATGTTATTGGTAATGGTGAGAGGTTAGCATGTTTTGTTGTAGTCTCTGTTATTGGTAATGGTGAGAGGTTAGTATGTTTTGTTGTAGTCTCTGTTATTGGTAATGGTAAGAGGTTAGCATGTTTTGTTGTAGCCTCTGTTATTGGTAATGGTGAGAGGTTAGTATGTTTTGTTGTAGCCTCTGTTATTGGTAATGGTGAGAGGTTAGCATGTTTTGTTGTAGCCTCTGTTATTAGAAACTTGTTATCTAATCACTTAGACATAAGATTAAGCCTGTCTGTCTTCTGACTGATATTGCTTTAAACGGTTCAGTCTGCTCAAATATTTGTACATTTTTCTCTGTCACTATTTTCACCAAAGAATATCAGTGTGATTTTAATATGATTTGACTCTTTGCAGGCTGTCAGGCTGTCTAGTCAGAGAGGAAGGCTGTGCTTCTCTGGTCTCAGCTCTGATGTCAAACCCCTCACACCTGAGAGAGCTGGACCTGAGCTACAATCACCCAGGAGACTCAGGAGTCAGACTGCTCTCTGCTGGACTGGAGGATCCACACTGCAGACTGAAGAAACTCAAGTATGTGGAGGGTTTATGTCAATGTTCATATCAGACATGTTTGACTTATCACAAAAGTTAAGACAAACATTCTAATCACCACTTGGACAAAGTTATATGCTGTGTGTGTGTGTGTGTGTGTGTGTGTGTGTGTGTGTGTGTGTGTGTGTGTGTGTGTGTGTGTGTGTGTGTGTGTGTGTGTGTGTGTGTGTGTGTGTGTGTGTGTGTGTGTGTGTGTGTGTGTGTGCGTGCGTGCGTGCGTGTGAGTTCAGGTGTATCCCTCAATGACTGTCTGTTCTTCTGCTTACCGCTACAGTGTGGAACATGGTGGAGAGAACAGAATGAAACCTGGACTTAGAAAATGTGAGTGTTGACTGCTGTGAAGAATATGACTAAGAATAAGTCTTAATTCAAGTTAAGTCAAAGTCAAAGACCACCATCATTACTTACTTGGTCATATTAAATATCAGCTGTAGTTCTACAGAAGCAGAAATCAGGGACACCAAAGTTTACAAAGAGTTGCGTTGACAATGTGTGTGTGTGTGTGTGTGTGTGTAATTAATGGGAATAAGTGTGTTTTATATTACCATACAGTATAACATATGATCATTCAACAAGTCTCAAGTTACCTTAACTTCTCCTTTTGATACCTAGAAACATCTACATTTAATGAATTAGTGAAAAGTGAGTTAACATTCTAATGTGAATGATGATGATTTCTAATATTGTGTCTGGTTTCATCCATCAGATGTCTGTGATCTCACACTGGACCCAAACACAGTAAACAGACACCTCTCTCTGTCTGAGGAGAACAGAAAGGTGACATGGAGGAGAGAGAAGCAGCCGTATCCTGATCTCCCAGAGAGATTTGAGGACTGTAGACAAGTGCTGTGTAGAGAGGGTCTGACTGGGCGCTGTTACTGGGAGGGAGAGTGGAGTGGGAGAGGGGCTGATATAGGAGTGACATATAAAGGAATCAGCAGGAGAGGAGGGGGTAACGACTGTTGTCTTGGATACAATGACAAGTCCTGGAGTCTGTTCTGCTCTGACAACAGTTACTCTGCCTGTCACAATAAGGATTCCACTACCATAGACGTCCCCTCCTCCAGCTCCCACAGAGTAGGAGTGTATCTGGACTGGCCAGCCGGCACTCTGTCCTTCTATAGAGCCTCCTCTGACACACTGACCCACCTGATCACATTCACCTCCACATTCACTGAGCCCCTCTATCCAGGGTTTGGGCTTTGTTATGAAGACTCCTCAGTGTCCCTGTAAATAATAAAATAATAACCTGACACACACACACACACACACACTGGAAACACACAAACATTGGACACGCACCCATACACACACTGGACCGACACACACACACTGGTCACACTCACATAAACACACACTGGAAACACACACACACACTGGACACACACACACACTGGACAAAAACACACACACTGGGCAAAGACACACACACTGGGCAAAGACACACACAGGACACACACACACACTGGACAGACACACAAAGAACACACACACACACACTGGACACACACTCACACACACACTGGTCACACACTGGACACACACACACACTGGACACACACACACTGAACACACTGGACTCACAAACACACACACACACTGAACCAAAAACACACATACACACACTGGAAAAACACACACACACACACACACACGCTGGACACAAACACACACACACTGAACACACACACACACACACACTGGACACACACACACACGCTGGACACAAACACACACACACTGGACAAACACACACACACTGAACACACAATGAACACACACACACTGAACACACACACTGGACAAACACACACACTGGACACACACACACACACACACTGGACACACACACACACACTGAACACACACACACTGGACAAACACACACACACACACACACACACAATTGGACTCACAAACACACTGGACAAACACACACACTGGACAAACACAAACACACACACACGCTGGACACAGACACACACACACACTGAACACACACACACACACACGCTAGACACACACACACACACACTGGACACACACACACACTGAACACACACACACACACACTGAACACACACACACACACACACACACACACACACTGGACACACACACACTGAACACATACACACACACACACTGGACTCAGAAACACACACACACATACTGGACACAGACACACACACACACTGAACACACACACACACGCTAGACACACACACACACACACTGGACACACACACACACTGGACAAACACACACACACACTGGACAAACACACACACACACACACACACTGGACAAACAAAATCACACACACACACACACTGGACACACAAACACACACTGGACACACACACACACACTGGACTCACACACACACACCGGACAAATACACACACGCTGGACAAACACACACACTGGACTCAGAAACACACACACACACACACACTGGACACACACACGCACGCTAGACACAAACACACACACTGGACTGGTTGAAACAAGAAAAGCCTGTTAATTGTGAAAACAGTTTGTTTATTGATTTAACGTTTCCTCTGTCAGGTTGATGTTAACCTGCGACTGGTTGAAACAAGAAAAGGCTGTTAATTGTGAAAACAGTTTGTTTATTGATTTAACGTTTCCTCTGTCAGGTTGATGTTAACCTGCGACTGGTTGAAACAAGAAAAGGCTGTTAATTGTGAAAACAGTTTGTTTATTGATTTAACATTTCCTCTGTCAGGTTGATGTTAACCTGCGACTGGTTGAAACATGAAACAAATATGAAATGAAATACAAAACAATTAAATATGTGGAATAGAATTAAACAAATTGTACAATTAGTACAACAGAGTGTTGTGATGCAGGGTCACTATAGCAACAGAGTGTTGCGATGCAGGGTTACTATAGCAACAGAGTGTTGTGATGCAGGGTTACTATAGCAACAGAGTTCTCTCTGCTCTATCTGCTCTCTCTGTTCTCTGCTCTCTGCTTTGCTGCTCTCTCGCTCTCTCTCTCTCTGCTCCCTCTCTCTCTCCCACACACTGTTCTCTCTCTGCTCTATCTCTCTCCCAACTCTCTGCTCTCTCTCTCTCCCACACTCTCTGCTGTCTCTCTCTGCTCTCTCTCTCTCCCACACTCTGCTCTCTCTATGCTCTCTCTCTCTCCCACACTCTGCTCTCTCTCTCTCCCACACTTTCTGCTCTCTCCCACACTTTCTGCTCTCTCCCACACTTTCTGCTCTCTCCCACACTTTCTGCTCTCTCCCATACTTTCTGCTCTCTCTATCTCTCTCTATCTTAACAGTGGTGCAGTTTGGACAATCTCCACTTGATGGCAGTGTTAAACCAGAAGTGATGAAAACAACATCACTGCAGAGAGAGAGAGTCTAATATACTGATATACAGTAACATTCAGAAAGTATTCAGACCAGAGAGAGAGAGAGAGAGAGAGAGTCTAATATACTGATATACAGCAACATTCAGAAAGTATTCAGACCAGAGAGAGAGAGAGTCTAATATACTGATATACAGCAACATTCAGAAAGTATTCAGACCAGAGAGAGAGAGAGTCTAATATACTGATATACAGTAACATTCAGAAAGTATTCAGACCAGAGAGAGAGAGAGAGAGAGAGAGAGAGTCTAATATACTGATATACAGCAACATTCAGAAAGTATTCAGACCAGAGAGAGAGAGTCTAATATACTGATATACAGTAACATTCAGAAAGTATTCAGACCAGAGAGAGAGAGAGTCTAATATACTGATATACTGATATACAGCAACATTCAGAAAGTATTCAGACCCCTTGACTTTTTACACATTTTGTCATGTTACAGCCTTATTCTAAAATGGATTAAATGTGTTTTTCCCCTCATCAATCTACACAAAATAACCCAGAATTACAAAGCAGAAACGGTTCACTTTATGTGTCAACATTTTCATTAAAAAAAACTTAGATTCACAGAGGGCGAGTAGAGAGTCAGAACAGAGGGAAAGAGAGAGAGAGGGAGGGTAGAAAGTCAGAACAGAGGGAAAGAGAGAGAGAGGGACGCAACGTTAATTATTTATGAAAATCGCAAATGAAATGAAATAAATATATTAACTCACAAGCTTAGCCTTTTGTTAACAACACTGTCATCTCAGATTTTCAAAATATGCTTTTCAACCATAGCTACACAAGCATTTGTGTAAGAGTATTGATAGCCTAGCATAGCATTAAGCCTGGCATTCAGCAGGCAACATTTTCACAAAAACAAGAAAAGCATTCAAATAAAATAATTTACCTTTGAAGAACTTCAGATGTTTTCAATGACGAGACTCTCAGATAGATAGCAAATGTTCATTTTTTCCAAAAATATTATTTGTGTAGGAGAAATCGCTCCGTTTTGTTCATCACGTTTGGCTAAGAATTTTTTTTGAAAATGCAGTCTCTACAACGCCAAACTTTTTACCAAATTAACTCCATAATATCGACAGAAACATGGCAAACGTTGTTTAGAATCAATCCTCAAGGTGTTTTTCACATATCTATTCGATGGTAAATCATTCGTGGCAGTTGGGTTTCTCCTCGGAAACAAATGGAAAAATACCACAGCTGGAGATTACGCAATAATTGCGACGGAGGACACCAAGCGAGCACCTGGTAGATGTAGTCTAAAATGGTGAATCTTCCAATGATATGCCTACAAATATGTCACAATGCTGCAGACACCTTGGGGAAACGACAGAAAGTCTAAGCTCATTCGTGACCCATTCACAGCCATATAAGGAGTCATTGGAACACAGCGCCTTCAAAATCTGGGGCATTTCCTGTTTGAAATTTCATCTTGGTTTCGCCTGTAGCATCAGTTCTGTGGCACTCACAGACAATATCTTTGCAGTTTTGGAAACGTCAGAGTGTTTTCTTTCCAAAGCTGTCAATTATATGCATAGTCGAGCATCTTTTCGTGACAAAATATCGCGCTTAAAACGGGAACGTTTTTTTTATCCAATAATGAAATACTGCCCCCAGAGTTCCAAGAAGTTAAACATTAAGTTTAGCCCCTCAGTATGAATGGTTAAGGTTTGGGATAGAGTTTAAACATTAAGATTAGGGCCTCATTATGAATGGTTAAGGTTTGGGATAGAGTTTAAACATTAAGTTTAGCCCCTCAGTATGAATGGTTAAGGTTTGGTTGGGATAGAGTTTAAACATTAAGTTTAGCCCCTCATTATGAATGGTTAAGGTTTGGGATAGAGTTTAAACATTACGTTTAGGGCCTCATTATGAATGGTTAAGGTTTGGGATAGAGTTTAAACATTACGTTTAGGGCCTCATTATGAATGGTTAAGGTTTGGGATAGAGTTTAAACATTAAGTTTAGCCCCTCATTATGAATGGTTAAGGTTTGGGATAGAGTTTAAACATTACTGAGTCACTGGAGGGAAAGATGAACAATTAAACAAGGTCTGAAAATAAAAGCTATTAATATATACTGTAACCCACCAATGAGAGAAGAAACATTCTGTTTATACCTCCTCTCCACCAATGAGAGAGGAAACATTCTGTTCTAACTCCTCTCCACCATTGAGAGAGGGAACATTCTGTTCTACCCCTCTCCACCAATGAGAGAGGAAACATTCTGTTTATACCTCCTCTCCACCAATGAGAGAGGAAACATTCTGTTCTACCTCCTCTCCACCAATGAGAGAGGGAACATTCTGTTTATACCTCCTCTCCACCAATGAGAGAGGAAACATTCTGTTTATACCTCCTCTCCACCAATGAGAGAGGAAACATTCTGTTCTACCTCCTCTCCACCAATGAGAGAGGGAACATTCTGTTTATACCTCCTCTCCACCAATGAGAGAGGAAACATTCTGTTTATACCTCCTCTCCACCAATGAGAGAGGAAACATTCTGTTCTACCTCCTCTCCACCAATGAGAGAGGGAACATTCTGTTTATACCTCCTCTCCACCAATGTGAGAGGAAACATTCTGTTCTACCTCCTCTCCACCAATGAGAGAGGAAACATTATGTTTATAACTCCTCTCCACCAATGAGAGAGGAAACATTCTGTTTATACCTCCTCTCCACCAATGAGAGAGGAAACATTCTGTTCTAACTCCTCTCCACCAATGAGAGAGGAAACATTCTGTTCTAACTCCTCTCCACCAATGAGAGAGGAAACATTCTGTTCTCTCTCTGTCTCTCTCTGTCTCTCCCTCACACAGAGAGCAGCAGACAGGGTATAGATAGATAGATGAGACAGTGGGACTCCCTGTAGTCAGTCTGTCTCTGTCTCTCTCTGTCTCTCCCTCACACAGAGAGCAGCAGACAGGGTATAGATAGATAGATGAGACAGTGGGACTCCCTGTAGTCTGTCTCTCTCTGTCTCTCCCTCACACAGAGAGCAGCAGACAGGGTATAGATAGATAGATGAGACAGTGGGACTCCCTGTAGTCTGTCTCTCTCTGCCTCTCCCTCACACAGAGAGCAGCAGACAGGGTATAGATAGATAGATGAGACAGTGGGACTCCCTGTAGTCTGTCTCTCTCTGCCTCTCCCTCACACAGAGAGCAGCAGACAGGATATAGATAGATAGATGAGACAGTGGGACTCCCTGTAGTCTGTCTCTCTCTGTCTCTCCCTCACACAGAGAGCAGCAGACAGGATATAGATAGATAGATGAGACAGTGGGACTCCCTGTAGTCTGTCTCTCTCTGTCTCTCTCTGTCTCTCCCTCACACAGAGAGCAGCAGACAGGGTATAGATAGATAGATGAGACAGTGGGACTCCCTGTAGTCTGTCTCTCCCTCACACAGAGAGCAGCAGACAGGATATAGATAGATAGATGAGACAGTGGGACTCCCTGTAGTCTGTCTCTCTCTGTCTCTCTCTGTCTCTCCCTCACACAGAGAGCAGCAGACAGGATATAGATAGATAGATGAGACAGTGGGACTCCCTGTAGTCTGTCTCTCTCTGTCTCTCCCTCACACAGAGAGCAGCAGACAGGATATAGATAGATAGATGAGACAGTGGGACTCCCTGTAGTCTGTCTCTCTCTGTCTCTCCCTCACACAGAGAGCAGCAGACAGGGTATAGATAGATAGATGAGACAGTGGGACTCCCTGTAGTCTGTCTCTCTCTGTCTCTCTCTGTCTCTCCCTCACACAGAGAGCAGCAGACAGGGTATAGATAGATAGATGAGACAGTGGGACTCCCTGTAGTCTGTCTCTCTCTGTCTCTCCCTCACACAGAGAGCAGCAGACAGGGTATAGATAGATAGATGACAGTGGGACTCCCTGATCTGACATTTTATCAGTCATTACGTTTTGGAACAAAGCAAATATTTTTCTCATGTTGACTTTCATATGAGACAAAAATAATGGTGTTCCTGGAAAAAAGTTCCAGTCGCCAGGATTCCATCTAGACACCGTTGCCCTAGAGCACACAAAAAACTATACATACCTCGGCCTAAACATCAGCGCCACAGGTCACTTCCACAGAGATGTGAACGATCTGAGAGACAAGGCAAGTGAAGGACAGACACCATTGTAAATACAACCCATATTTATGTTGATTTATTTTCCCTTTTGTACTTTAACTATTTGCACATCGTTACAACACTGTATATATATATATATATATATATATATATATAATATTACATTTGAAATGTCTGTGAGTGTAATGTTTACTGTTCATTGGTTATGTTTACTTGCCTTGGCAACATTATCATATGTTTCCCATGACAATAAGGCCCTTGGGGGAGGAGAGAGAGATGGGATGTCACAGAAGATCAGGTCACCACGGGGGGTGACAACGTCAAGCTGGGGAACTCAGATCTGCTGATCTGCGGACAAACGCAACAACAGCCCCATTGCCATGGATCCTGACGGGCTCCGTCTGATAGGCCGGTGACACGGTAGTCCAGGCAACGCTGTCTCTTCATGGAACACCCAGAGTTCCACAGGTCCTACATCTAAAGGTCAGTAATGTTCCAAGGGTTCTAAGTGTAGATTTCATGCTCTCATATGGTTCTAAATGCTCAGTTCCAAGGGTTCTAAGTGTAGATTTCATGCTCTCATATGGTTCTAAATGCTCAGTTCTAAGGGTTCTAAGTGTAGATGTCATGCTCTCATATGGTTCTAAATGCTCTGTTCTAAGGGTTCTAAGTGTAGATGTCATGCTCTCATATGAAAAACTGATGATCTTAGACAGTATTGGGTAGCTGGGGAAGACCCTGCTGTTCTGTGTGTGTGTGTGTGTGTGTGTTCTGAGGCCACGGCAGAACTGCTTCAGAGTACAGTTAAACCATGTGACCTCTGACCCTGGTCGACCAATCGGCAGCCTCAGAAATTTAGAACCACCCTGGACTGCCTGCAGAGACAGTCTAACTCTATTAATAGAAAGGTCATTTAATCCAGAGGAGAGAAAAAGAGGAGGAGGAGGAGAGAGGGGGGAGAGGATGGGAGGAGAAGTGGAGAGGAGAAGAGGAGGAGGACAGAACAGGAGAGAGGGGGGAGAGGAGAAGAGGAGGAGGACAGAACAGGAGAGAGGGGGAGAGGATGGGAGGAGAGGAGAAGAGGAGGAGGACAGAACAGGAGAGAGGGGAGAGGATGGGAGGAGAAGTGGAGAGGAGGAGGACAACAGGAGAGATGGGGAGAGGATGGGAGGAGAAGTGGAGAGGAGGACAACAGGAGAGAGGGGGAGAGGATGGGAGGAGAATTGGTTAGGAGAGGAGGAGGAGGACAGAACAGGAGAGAGGGGGAGAGGATGGGAGGAGAGGAGAAGAGGAGGAGGACAGAACAGGAGAGAGGGGGAGAGGATGGGAGGAGAGGAGAAGAGGAGGAGGAGGAGGAGAAGAGGAGGAGGACAGAACAGGAGAGAGGGGGAAAGGATGGGAGGAGAGGAGAAGAGGAGAGGATAAGAGGAGGAGGACAGAACAGGAGAGAGGGGGGAGAGGATGGAAGGAGAAGAGGAGGAGGAGGACAACAGGAGAGAGGGGGGAGAGGATGGAAGGAGAAGAGGAGGAGGAGGACAGAACAGGAGAGAGGGGGGAGAGGATGGGAGGAGAGGAGAAGAGGAGGAGGACAGAACAGGAGAGAGGGGGAGAGGATGGGAGGAGAAGTGGAGAGGAGGAGGACAACAGGAGAGATGGGGAGAGGATGGGAGGAGAAGTGGAGAGGAGGACAACAGGAGAGAGGTGGGGAGAGGATGGGAGGAGAATTGGTTAGGAGAAGAGGAGGAGGACGGAACAGGAGAGAGGGGGGAGAGGATGGGAGGAGAGGAGAAGAGGAGAGGAGAAGAGGAGGAGGACAGAACAGGAGAGAGGGGGAGAGGATGGGAGGAGAAGTGGAGAGGAGGAGGACAACAGGAGAGATGGGGAGAGGATGGGAGGAGAAGTGGAGAGGAGGACAACAGGAGAGAGGTGGGGAGAGGATGGGAGGAGAATTGGTTAGGAAAAGAGGAGGAGGACAGAACAGGAGAGAGGGGGAAAGGATGGGAGGAGAGGAGAAGAGGAGAGGAGAAGAGGAGGAGGACAGAACAGGAGAGAGGGGGAGAGGATGGGAGGAGAGGAGAAGAGGAGGAGGAGGAGGAGGAGGACAGAACAGGAGAGAGGGGGAAAGGATGGGAGGAGAGGAGAAGAGGAGAGGAGAAGAGGAGGAGGACAGAACAGGAGAGAGGGGGAGAGGATGGAAGGAGAAGAGGAGGAGGAGGACAACAGGAGAGAGGGGGGAGAGGATGGAAGGAGAAGAGGAGGAGGAGGACAGAACAGGAGAGAGGGGGAGAGGATGGGAGGAGAGGAAAAGAGGAGGAGGACAGAACAGGAGAGAGGGGGGAGAGGATGGGAGGAGAAGTGGAGAGGAGGAGGACAACAGGAGAGATGGGGAGAGGATGGGAGGAGAAGTGGAGAGGAGGACAACAGGAGAGAGGGGGGAGAGGATGGGAGGAGAATTGGTTAGGAGAAGAGGAGGAGGACGGAACAGGAGAGAGGGTGAGAGGATGGGAGGAGAAGTGGAGAGGAGAAGAGGAGGAGGACAACAGGAGAGAGGAGGTAGAGGATGGGAGGAGAAGTGGAGAGGAGAGGAGGACAGAACAGGAGAGAGGGGGAGAGGATGGGAGGAGAAGTGGAGAGGAGGAGGACAACAGGAGATAGGGGGGAGAGGATTGGAGGACAGAACGGGGGAGAGGAGGAGAGGATTTGAGGAGAAGTGGAGAGGAGAGGAAGAGGAGGACAGAACACGGGAGAGGAGGAGAGGATTGGAGGAGAAGTGGAGAGGAGAGGAAGAGGAGGACAACAGGGGAGAAGAGGAGGGGAAGGCAAAGATTAATGACTTAACTTTCATGTATTTTTAGTTCCACTGGTCTTCTCTCTCTCTCTCTCTCTATTTCTCTCGCTCTAAATGTTTTTCTCTCTCTCTACCTCTGTCTCTTTTCTTCTTATCTCTCTCTCTCTCTCTCTCTCTCTCTCTCTCTCTCTCTCTCTCGCCCCTCTTATTCAATATCTTTAAATGCAGCAATCAGCAGACCAGGATTCCCTGGACAGAGCTGCTAAGAGAACGAGGGAGGGATGGGAAGTGTGTGTGTGTGTGTGTGTGTGTGTGTGTGTGTGTGTGTGTGTGTGTGTGTGTGTGTGTCTGTGTGTGCGTGTGTGATACATAGTGTTTAGACTCCTGTGTTAAAGGAAGGCCGACCTAAAAATAGGAAAACCGTCTGGTAATATTCCCAAAAAACAGAAGACCCCTGGACCATTCTGTCTCTATAGTCCCTGGACCATTCTGTCTCTATAGTCCCTGGACCTGGACCATTCTGTCTCTATAGTCCCTGGACCATTCTGTCTCTATCTCTATAGTCCCTGGACCTGGACCATTCTGTCTCTACAGCCCCTGGACCATTCTGTCTCTACAGCCCCTGGACCATTCTGTCTCTATAGTCCCTGGACCGTTCTGTCTCTATAGTCCCTGGACCACTCTGTCTCTATAGTCCCTGGACCCTTCTGTCTCTATAGTCCCTGGACCATTCTGTCTCTATTACCCCTGGACCATTCTGTCTCTATAGTCCCTGGACCATTCTGTCTTTACAGCCCCTGGACCATTCTGTCTCTATAGTCCCTGGACCTGGACCATTCTGTCTCTATAGTCCCTGGACCATTCTGTCTCTATAGTCCCTGGACCATTCTGTCTCTATAGTCCCTGGACCTGGACCATTCTGTCTCTACAGCCCCTGGACCATTCTGTCTCTATAGTCCCTGGACCATTCTGTCTCTATAGTCCCTGGACCATTCTGTCTCTATAGTCCCTGGACCATTCTGTCTCTATAGTCCCTGGACCATTCTGTCTCTATAGTCCCTGGACCATTCTGTCTCTATAGTCCCTGGACCATTCTGCCTCTATAGTCCCTGGCCCATTCTGTCTCTATAGTCCCTGGACCATTCTGTCTCTATTGTCCCTGGACCATTCTGTCTCTATAGTCCCTGGACCATTCTGTCTCTATAGTCCCTGGACCATTCTGTCTCTATAGTCCCTGGACCATTCTGTCTCTTCTAACAGAACTGTCTCTATAGTCCCTGGAACATTCTGCCTCTATAGTCCCTGGACCATTCTGTCTCTATAGTCCCTGGACCATTCTGTCTCTATAGTTCCTGGACCATTCTGTCTCTATAGCCCCTGGACCATTCTGTCTCTATAGCACCTGGACCATTCTGTCTCTTCTAACAGAAATGTCTAGATAGTCCCTGGACCATTATGTCACTATAGTCCCTGGACCATTCTGTCTCTGAAGTCCCTTTACCATTCTGTCCCTTCTAACAGAACTGTCTCTATAGTCCCTGGACCATTCTGTCTCTATAGTCCCTGGACCATTCTGTCTCTGAAGTCCCTTACCATTCTGTCTCTTCTAACAGAACTGTCTCTATAGTCCCTGGACCATTCTGTCTCTTTAGTCCCTGGACCATTCTGTCTCTATAGTCCATGGACCATTCTGTCTCTGAAGTCCCTGGACCATTCTGTCTCTTCTAACAGAACTGTCTCTATAGTCCCTGGACCATTCTGTCTATTTAGTCCATGGACCATTCTGTCTCTGAAGTCACTGGACCATTCTGTCTCTTCTAACAGAACTGTCTCTATTACCCCTGGACCATTCTGTCTCTATAGTCCCTGGACCATTCTGTCACTATAGTCCCTGGACCATTCTGTCTCTATAGTCCCTGGACCATTCTGTCAGTTCTAACAGGACTGTCTCTATAGTCCTTGTAACATTCTGTCTCTTCTAACAGAACTGTCTCTATAGCCCCTAGACCATACTGTCTCTATAGTCCCTGGACCATTCTGTCTCTATATCCCCTGGACCATTCTGTCTCTATAGTCCCTGGACCATTCTGTCAATTCTAACAGGACTGTCTATATAGTCCTTGTAACATTCTGTCTCTTCTAACAGAACTGTCTCTATAGCCCCTAGACCATTCTGTCTCTATAGTCCCTGGACCATTCTGTCTCTATAGCCCCTGGACAGTTCTGTCTCTATAGTCCCTGGACCATTCTGTCTCTATAGCCCCTGGACCATTCTGTCTCCATAGTCCCTGGACCAGTCTGTCTCTATAGCACCTGGACCATTCTCTCTTCTAACAGAACTGTCTCTATAGCCCCTGGACCATTCTGGCTCTATAGTCCCTGGACCATTCTGTCTCTATAGTCCATGGACCATTCTGTCTCTGAAGTCCCTGGACCATTCTGTCTCTTCTAACAGAACTGTCTCTATAGTCCCTGGACCATTCTGTCTATTTAGTCCATGGACCATTCTGTCTCTGAAGTCACTGGACCATTCTGTCTCTTCTAACAGAACTGTCTCTATTACCCCTGGACCATTCTGTCTCTATAGTCCCTGGACCATTCTGTCACTATAGTCCCTGGACCATTCTGTCTCTATAGTCCCTGGACCATTCTGTCAGTTCTAACAGGACTGTCTCTATAGTCCTTGTAACATTCTGTCTCTTCTAACAGAACTGTCTCTATAGCCCCTAGACCATACTGTCTCTATAGTCCCTGGACCATTCTGTCTCTATATCCCCTGGACCATTCTGTCTCTATAGTCCCTGGACCATTCTGTCAATTCTAACAGGACTGTCTATATAGTCCTTGTAACATTCTGTCTCTTCTAACAGAACTGTCTCTATAGCCCCTAGACCATTCTGTCTCTATAGTCCCTGGACCATTCTGTCTCTATAGCCCCTGGACAGTTCTGTCTCTATAGTCCCTGGACCATTCTGTCTCTATAGCCCCTGGACCATTCTGTCTCCATAGTCCCTGGACCAGTCTGTCTCTATAGCACCTGGACCATTCTCTCTTCTAACAGAACTGTCTCTATAGCCCCTGGACCATTCTGGCTCTATAGTCCCTGGACCATTCTGTCTCTTCTAACAGAACTGTCTCAATAGTCCCTGGACCATTCTGTCTCTATAGTCCCTGGACCATTCTGTCTCTTCTAACAGAACTGTCTCTATAGCCCCTGGACCATTCTGTCTCTATAGTCCCTGGACCATTCTGGCTTTATAGTCCCTGAACCATTCTGTCTCTATAGTCCCTGGACCATTCTAGCTCTATAGTCCCTGGACCATTCTGTCTCTTCTAACAGAACTGTCTCAATAGTCCCTGGACCATTCTGTCTCTATAGTCCCTGGACCATTCTGTCTCTTCTAACAGAACTGTCTCTATAGCCCCTGGACCATTCTGTCTCTTCTAACAGAACTGTCTCTATAGCCCCTGGACCATTCTGTCTCTATAGTCCCTGGACCATTCTGGCTTTATAGTCCCTGAACCATTCTGTCTCTATAGTCCCTGGACCATTCTGTCTCTATAGCCCCTGGACCATTCTGTCTCTATAGTCCCTGGAACATTCTGTCTCTTCTAACAGAACTGGCTCTATAGTCCCTGGACCATTCTGTCTCTATAGCCCCTGGACCATTCTGTCTCTATAGCCCCTGGACCATTCTGTCTCTATAGTCCCTGTACCATTCTGTCTCTATAGTCCCTGGACCATTCTGTCTCTATTGTCCCTGGACCATTCTGTCTCTATAGTCCCTGGACCATTCTCTCTCTATAGTCCCTGGACCATTCTGTATTTATAGTCCCTGGACCAATCTGTCTCTACAGCCCCTGGACCTGGACCATTCTGTCTCTGTAGTCCCTGTACCATTCTGTCTCTATAGTCGCTGGACCATGCTGTCTCTATAGTCCCTGGAACATTCTGTCTCTATAGTCCCTGGACCATGCTGTCTCTATAGTCCCTGGAACATTATGTCTCTATAGTCCCTGGAACATTCTGTCTCCTCTCACAGAACTGTCTCTATAGCCCCTGGACCATTCTGTCTCTATAGTCCCTGGAACATTCTGTCTCTTCTAACAGAACTGGCTCTATAGTCCCTGGACCATTCTGTCTCTATAGTCCCTGGACCATTCTGGCTTTATAGTCCCTGGACCATTCTGTCTCTATAGCCCCTGGGCCTTTCTGTCTCTATAGTCCCTGTACCGTTCTGTCTCTATAGTCCCTGGACCATTCTGTCTCTATAGTCCCTGGACCATTCTGTCTCTATAGTCCCTGGACCATTCTGTCTCTATAGTCCCTGGACCATTCTGCCTCTATAGCCCCTGGCCCATTCTGTTCCTTCTAACAGAACTTTCTCTATTACCCCTGGACCATTCTGGCTCTATAGTTCCTGGTCCATTCTGTCTCTATTGTCCCTGGACCATTATGTCTCTTCTAACAGGACTGTCTCTATAGTCCTTGTAACATTCTGTCTCTTCTAACAGAACTGGCTCTATAGTTCCTGGACCATTCTGTCTCTATAGCCCCTGGACCATTCTGTCTCTATAGTCCCTGGACCATTCTGCCTCTTCTAACCCATCTACCATTCCAATCACTGACCTGTAAAGTACCTGTGAATATGTGTGTGTGTTTATCTGCGTGCTTGTGTTTTTGTGTGCATTAGGGTCCAACTGCAGCCTATTCACTTGGATGATTTGAGGAGGGGCGTGAGGACTGGGTCAACGTTCTAGAGGTCCCACTCCAGCCTCTACACCTGGATGATTTGAGGAGGAGCCTGAGGACTGGGTCAATGTTCTAGAGGTCCCACCTCAGCCTCTTCACCTGGATGATTTGAGGAGGAGCGTGAGGACTTGGTCAATGTTCTAGAGGTCCCACCTCAGCCTCTTCACCTGGATGATTTGAGGAGGAGCGTGAGGACTGGGTCAATGTTCTAGAGGTCCAACTGCAGCCTCTTCACCTGGATGACTGAGGAGGAGTGTGAGAACTGGGTCAATGTTCTATACGTTGACCCAGACTCTAAGGGGTTCATTCAAATATTAACTTTAAAACTATGCCTCTAATGCGTTTCTTCATCACCAACAGGAAAGACAAGTTTAAATAGAGTGACAGTTTGTTTCCCAACAGGAAAGACAAGTTTAAATATAGTGACAGTTTGTTTCCCTCTTGGTGCATTTCTCCATCTGCTCCTGTCTCCTAAAATGGCCATTTCATTCATCCCAACAACAGTTACAGATTTAGGATGTGTTGAGTGATTACTGCATATTAACTTAAATAAACAGTCTTTATATGGATCGTCCCAAAACATATCAACAGAGGGGAAACTAGTGTTCATCAGTTGATACATAGTTGAATGTGAGGTAGATAGTCTGTAGACTGTCAACGATCGTCCCAAAACATATCTACAGAGGGGAAACTAGTGTTCATCAGTTGATACATAGTTGAATGTGAGGTCGATAGTCTGTAGACTGTCAACGACTATAGAGACAACAACACAGCATGGCAGCAACACAACACTACATAAAGAGAGACCTAAAGACAACAACATAGCATGACAGGAACACAACACTACATAAAGAGAGACCTACAGACAACAACACAGCATGACAGGAACACAACACTACATAAAGAGAGACCTAAAGACAACAACACAGCATGACAGGAACACAACACTACATAAAGAGAGACCTAAAGACAACAACACAGCATGACAGGAACACAACACTACATAAAGAGAGACCTAAAGACAACAACACAGCATGAAAGGAACACAACACTACATAAAGAGAGACCTAAAGACAACAACACAGCATGGCAGCAACACAACATGACAACAAAATGGTAGCAACACAACATGAAAGCAGCTCAACATGGTAGCAACACAGCATGGTAGCAACACCACATGGTAGCAGCATAAAACATGGTACAAACATTATTGGGCCCAGACAACAGCACAAAGAGACAACAATACATCAGACAACACCACAAAGAGACAACAATACATCAGACAACACCACAAAGAGACAACAATACATCAGACAACACCACAAAGAGACAACAATACATCAGACAACAGCACAAAGAGACAACAATACATCAGACAACAGCACAAAGAGACAACAATACATCAGACAACACCACAAAGAGACAACAATACATCAGACAACACCACAAAGAGACAACAATACATCAGACAACAGCACAAAGAGACAACAATACATCAGACAACAGCACAAAGAGACAACAATACATCAGACAACACCACAAAGAGACAAGAAGGTTAGAGACAACAATACATCAGACAACAGCACAAAGAGACAACAATACATCAGACAACAGCACAAAGAGACAACAATACATCAGACAACACCACAAAGAGACAACAATACATCAGACAACAGCACAAAGGACAAGAAGATAGAGACAACAATACATCAGACAACACCACAAAGGACAAGAAGATAGAGACAACAATACATCAGACAACAGCACAAAGAGACAACAATACATCAGACAACACCACAAAGAGACAACAATACATCAGACAACAGCACAAAGAGACAACAATACATCAGACAACACCACAAAGAGACAACAATACATCAGACAACACCACAAAGAGACAACAATACATCAGGCAACAGCACAAAGAGACAACAATACATCAGACAACACCACAAAGAGACAACAATACATCAGACAACAGCACAAAGAGACAACAATACATCAGACAACAGCACAAAGGACAAGAAGATAGAGACAACAATACATCAGACAACACCACAAAGGACAAGAAGATAGAGACAACAATACATCAGACAACACCACAAAGAGACAACAATACATCAGACAACACCACAAAGAGACAACAATACATCAGACAACAGCACAAAGGACAAGAAGATAGAGACAACAATACATCAGACAACACCACAAAGGACAAGAAGATAGAGACAACAATACATCAGACAACAGCACAAAGAGACAACAATACATCAGACAACACCACAAAGAGACAACAATACATCAGACAACAGCACAAAGAGACAACAATACATCAGACAACAGCACAAAGAGACAACAATACATCAGACAACAGCACAAAGAGACAACAATACATCAGACAACACCACAAAGAGACAAGAAGGTTAGAGACAACAATACATCAGACAACAGCACAAAGAGACAACAATACATCAGACAACACCACAAAGAGACAACAATACATCAGACAACAGCACAAAGAGACAACAATACATCAGACAACAGCACAAAGAGACAAGAAGGTTAGAGACAACAATACATCAGACAACACCACAAAGAGACAACAATACATCAGACAACAGCACAAAGAGACAACAATACATCAGACAACAGCACAAAGAGACAAGAAGGTTAGAGACAACAATACATCAGACAACAGCACAAAGAGACAAGAAGGTTAGAGACAACAATACATCAGACAACAGCACAAAGAGACAACAATACATCAGACAACAGCACAAAGAGACAAGAAGGTTAGAGACAACAATACATCAGACAACACCACAAAGAGACAACAATACATCAGACAACACCACAAAGAGACAACAATACATCAGACAACAGCACAAAGAGACAACAATACATCAGACAACACCACAAAGGACAAGAAGGTTAGAGACAACAATACATCAGACAACAGCACAAAGGTCAAGAAGATAGAGACAACAATACATCAGACAACACCACAAAGGACAACAATACATCAGACAACACCACAAAGAGACAACAATACATCAGACAACACCACAAAGGACAAGAAGGTAGAGACAACAATACATCAGACAACACCACAAAGGACAAGAAGGTTAGAGACAACAATACATCAGACAACAGCACAAAGGTCAAGAAGGTAGAGACAACAATACATCAGACAACAGCACAAAGAGACAACAATACATCAGACAACACCACAAAGAGACAACAATACATCAGACAACACCACAAAGAGACAACAATACATCAGACAACAGCACAAAGAGACAACAATACATCAGACAACACCACAAAGAGAGACACCACAAAGAGACAACAATACATCAGACAACACCACAAAGAGACAACAATACATCAGACAACACCACAAAGAGACAACAATACATCAGACAACAGCACACAAAGAGACAACAATACATCAGACAACAGCACAAAGAGACAACAATACATCAGACAACACCACAAAGAGACAACAATACATCAGACAACAGCACAAAGAGACAACAATACATCAGACAACAGCACAAAGAGACAACAATACATCAGACAACACCACAAAGGACAAGAAGGTAGAGACAACAATACATCAGGCAACAGCACAAAGAGACAACAATACATCAGACAACAGCACAAAGGTCAAGAAGGTTAGAGACAACAATACATCAGACAACAGCACAAAGAGACAACAATACATCAGACAACAGCACAAAGAGACAACAATACATCAGACAACACCACAAAGGACAAGAAGGTAGAGACAACAATACATCAGACAACACCACAAAGAGACAACAATACATCAGGCAACAGCACAAAGAGACAACAATACATCAGACAACACCACAAAGAGACAACAATACATCAGACAACACCACAAAGAGACAACAATACATCAGACAACAGCACAAAGGTCAAGAAGGTAGAGACAACAATACATCAGACAACAGCACAAAGGTCAAGAAGGTAGAGACAACAATACATCAGACAACAGCACAGAGGGTAAGAAGGTAGAGACAACAATACATCAGACAACAGCACAAAGAGACAACAATACATCAGACAACAGCACAAAGAGACAACAATACATCAGACAACACCACAAAGGACAAGAAGGTAGAGACAACAATACATCAGACAACAGCACAAAGAGACAACAATACATCAGACAACAGCACAAAGAGACAACAATACATCAGACAACAGCACAAAGAGACAACAATACATCAGACAACACCACAAAGAGACAACAATACATCAGACAACACCACAAAGAGACAACAATACATCAGACAACAGCACAAAGAGACAACAATACATCAGACAACACCACAAAGGACAAGAAGGTTAGAGACAACAATACATCAGACAACAGCACAAAGAGACAACAATACATCAGACAACAGCACAAAGGACAAGAAGGTAGAGACAACAATACAAAGGACAAGAAGGTAGAGACATCAATACATCAGACAACAGCACAAAGGACAAGAAGGTAGAGACAACAATACATCAGACAACAGCACAAAGGACAAGAAGGTAGAGACAACAATACATCAGAACAGCAGTAGGTCAGACAACACTGAAAACTTCAAGGGACTTTGAAAATTGCAGTCGCAAAAACCATCAAGCGATATGATGAAACTGGATCAGTTCACTAGAGTTACCTGTCTCTCATGAGGACTGGAGAGGGTGTAACCCAGAGTTACCTCTGCTGCAGAGGAGACGTTCATTAGAGTTACCTGTCTCTCATGAGGACCGCCACAGGAAAGGATGTAACCCAGAGTTACCTCTGCTGCAGAGGAGAAGTTCACTAGAGTTACCTGCCTCAGATTGCAGCCCAAATCAATACTTCACAGAGTTCAAGTAACAGACACATCTCAACATCAACTGTTCAGAGGAGACTGAGTGAATCAGACCTTCATGGTTGAATTGCTGCAGAGAAACCACTACTAAAGGACACCAATAAGAAGAGACTTGCTTGGGCCAAGAAACACGAGCAATGGACATTAGACCGGTGGAAATCTGTCCTTTGGTGTGATGAGTCCAAATTGGCTATTTTTGGTTCCAACCTTCATGTCTTTGTGAGACGCGGCGCAGGTGAACGGATGATCTCCGCATCTGTGGTTCCCACTGTGAAGCATGGAGGAGGAGGTGTTATGTTGGTGTTGGGGGGGGGGGGGGTGCTTTGCAGGTGACACTCTCTGTGATGTATTTAGAATTCAAGGCACACTTAACCAGAGGGTGAGAGAGAGAAAAGAGAGCGCCAGAGAGTGACAGACACTATAATATTTGCTCATCTTCCTCCTCTGTTCTATGAGTCACGATCAGTCATTGTGTATTATTATCAACCTCGTCAGCATGGAAACACCATCGTCCCACACGTTTGTTTTTGGCAGCGTTAGAGACGATGTCTCGTCATAATAATGAAGCTAATTTGAATTGAATTGAAAATGTGAGAGAGAGGGGGAGATGGAAGGATGGAGGGAGGGAGGGAGGGAGGGAGGGAGGGAGGGAGGGAGGGAGGGAGGGAGGGAGGGAGGGAGGGAGGGAGGGATGGAGGGAGGGAGGGAGGGAGGGGGAGATGGAAGGATGGAGGGAGAGATGGAAGGATGGAGGAAGAGATGGAAGGATTTAAAGAGAGGGGGATTACAGTAAGGTTAAGGAAGAGATGGGAGGATATAAAGAGAGGGGGATTACAGTAAGGTTCAGGAAGAGATGGAAGGATATAAAGAGAGGGGGATTACAGTAAGGTTCAGGAAGAGATGGAAGGATATAAAGAGAGGGGGATTACAGTAAGGTTCAGGAAGAGATGGCAGGATAAAAAGAGAGGGGTATTACAGTAAGGTTCAGGAAGCATGTTGAGAGATAAATATGTTAAATATGTCCCTTGAGGTTTGAATGGGAGAGGGATGGAAGGAGACAGAAGGATGGAGAGAGATTACGAGGGAAAGAGAGATGACGAGGGTAAGAGTATAAGATGTTGCTGGAGGTTTGAAGGGGAGTGAAAGGGAGGAAGATTTAACGGAGAGACGTGAGGCTTTGTGGGGGCGCTAGAGCGTAGTTTGCTGTCAGCAAAGTTTTGTCTGAAGACCTTTCTTCGTGTGTGAGTGTGTGCGTGTGTGCGTGTGCGCACGTGCGTGCGTGCGCGCGCGTGTGTGTGTGCGTGCGTGCGTGCGTGTGCGTGTGTGTGTGTCTGTGTGTGTGTGTGTGTGTGTGTGTGTGTGTGCGTGCGTGTGTGTGTGTGTCTGTGTGTGTGTATGTGTGTGTGTGTGTGCGTGTGTGTGTGTGTGTGTCTGTGTGCGTGTGCGTGTGCGTGCGTGTGTGCGTGTGTGCGTGTGTGCGTGTGTGTGTGTGTGTCTGTGTGTGTGTGTCTGTGTGTGTGTCTGTGTCTGTGTGTGTGTGTGTGTGTGTGTGTGTGTGTGTGTGTGTGTGTGTGTGTGTGTGTGTGTGTGTGTGTGTGTGTGTGTGTGTGTGTGTGTGTGTGTGTGTGTACTCCAAGCCTGTCCTTTGGCCACGGACTCGTTAAATTAACAAAAAAAATACAAAAACATTTCATTACCGTCAAACAACATCAGCATCGTGGTCTGTTCTAAGGCACTGACACACACAGTGGAGAATAGTGGACACACACACACACACACACACAGGAGCTAACGTATACACGGGCGTATGCATGCACGCGTCAGTGTGTTCTCCCTGCTCCTCCAGTCAATGTTAATGTATCACAGTCAGACGGGCTCAGAGCTCAGTGACCTGTGTCAGACAAGAACCAGAGAGGAGAGAGAGAGAGAGGGAGAGGACAGAGAGAGAGAGAAGGGAGAGGTAGAGCGAGAGAACAGAGAGAGAGAGAACGGAGAAGAGAGGAGAGAGAGGGGAGAGAGGGGAGAGAGAGTGAGAGGGGAGAGGAGAGAGTAGAGGGAGAGAGAGAGCGAGAGGAGAGAGAGGAGAGAGATCAGAGAGGGATGCGAGAGGAGAGGGGAGAGGGGAGAGAGAGGAGATAGGAGAGAGATCAGAGAGGGAAGCGAGAGGAGAGGGGAAAGGAGAGAGAGCGAGAGGAGAGCACCACAGTACCACAGAGGTTCAGTATGTTGACAGATATCAGCTTTAACCGTTACAGTGATACACATCAGCACACAACAGGCCAACCAGGTCACTCAATCACACTTCCAATTTGGACTTCTGTCCATGTCATGAGGACGTCGGGAGATGCCTTTAAAACCCACTGCCAGGGGGCAATGGTGAGCTCTATTACCATCAAGTAGCTTTGGGTGTTGCTAGGGAGTGAGCTCTATTACCATCAAGTAGCTTTGGGTGTTGCTAGGGAGTGAGCTCTATTACCATCAAGTAGCTTTGGGTGTTGCTAGGGAGTGAGCTCTATTACCATCAGGTAGGCTTGGGTGTTGCTAGGGCGTGAGCTCTATTACCATCAAGTAGGTTTGCGTGTTGCTAGGGGGTGAGCACTATTACCATCAAGTAGGTTTGGGTGTTGCTAGGAGGTGAGCTCTATTACCATCAAGTAGGTTTGGGTGTTGCTAGGGCGTGAGCTCTATTACCATCAAGTAGGTTTGCGTGTTGCTAGGGGGTGAGCACTATTACCATCAAGTAGGTTTGGGTGTTGCTAGGAGGTGAGCTCTATTACCATCAAGTAGGTTTGGGTGTTGCTAGGTGGTGAGCTCTATTACCATCAAGTAGGTTTGGGTGTTGCTAGGGAGTGAGCTCTATTACCATCAAGTAGGTTTGGGTGTTGCTATGGGGTGAGCTCTATTACCATCAAGTAGGTTTGGGTGTTGCTAGGGGGTGAGCTCTATTACCATCAAGTAGCTTGGGTGTTGCTAGGAGGTGAGCTCTTTTACCATCAAGTAGGTTTGGGTGTTGATAGAGATAACGGTGAGCTCTATTAACATCAAGAAGGTTTGTGTGTTGCTAGGCAGTGAGCTCTATTTCCATCAAGTAGGATTGAGTGTTGCTAGGGAGTGAGCTCTATTACCATCAAGTAGGTTTGGGTGTTGCTAGGGAGTGAGCTCTATTACCATCAAGTAGGTTTGGGTGTTGCTAGGAGGTGAGCTCTATTACCATCAAGTAGGTTTGGGTGTTGCTAGGTGGTGAGCTCTATTACCATCAAGTAGGTTTGGGTGTTGCTAGGGAGTGAGCTCTATTACCATCAAGTAGGTTTGGGTGTTGCTATGGGGTGAGCTCTATTACCATCAAGTAGGTTTGGGTGTTGCTAGGGGGTGAGCTCTATTACCATCAAGTAGCTTGGGTGTTGCTAGGAGGTGAGCTCTTTTACCATCAAGTAGGTTTGGGTGTTGATAGAGATAACGGTGAGCTCTATTAACATCAAGAAGGTTTGTGTGTTGCTAGGCAGTGAGCTCTATTTCCATCAAGTAGGATTGAGTGTTGCTAGGGAGTGAGCTCTATTACCATCAAGTAGGTTTGGGTGTTGCTAGGGAGTGAGCTCTATTACCATCAAGTAGTCTTGGGTGATGCTAGGGCCTGAGCTCTATTACCATCAAGTAGGTTTGGGTGATGCTAGGGAGTGAGCTCTATTACCATCAAGTAGACTTGGGTGTTGCTAGGGCGTGAGCTCTATTAACATCAAGTAGACATGGGTGTTGCTAGGGAGGGAGCTCTATTACCATCAAGTAGGTTTGGGTGTTGCTAGGGCGTGAGCTCTGTTACCATCAAGTAGACATTGGTGTTGCTAAGACGTGAGCTCTATTACCATCAAGTAGGTATGGGTGTTGCTAGGGGGTGAGCTCTATTACCATCAAGTAGGTGTGGGTGTTGCTAGGGCGTGAGCTCTATTACTATCAAGTAGGTTTGGGTGTTGCTAGGGAGTGAGCTCTATTACCATCAAGTAGGTTTGGGTGTTGCTAGGGCATGACCGCTATTACTATCAAGTAGGTTTGGGTGATGCTAGGGCATGAGCTCTATTACCATCAAGTAGGTTTGGGTGTTGCTAGGGGTGAGCTCTATTACTATCAAGTAGGTTTGGGTGATGCTAGGGCATGAGCTCTATTACCATCAAGTAGGTCGGGGTGTTGCTAGGGCGTGAGCTCTATTACTATCAAGTAGGTTTGGGTGTTGCTAGGGAGTGAGCTCTATTACTATCAAGTAGGTTTGGGTGATGCTAGGGCGTGAGCTCTATTACTATCAAGTAGATTTGGGTGATGCTAGGGCATGAGCTCTATTACTATCAAGTAGGTTTGGGTGATGCTAGGGCATGAGCTCTATTACTATCAAGTAGGTTTGGGTGATGCTAGGGCATGAGCTCCGGCTCAGAGGGTCACGTGTTCAATCCCAGTGCTACACACTAATTTCCTGGTTAACCTTTAACGCTTAATAATTCAGAATGAATGCCTAACCCTAAACCTAACCCTAAACCTAAACCTAAACCTAAACCTAAACCTAAACCTAAACCCTAAACCTAAACCTAAACCTAACCCTAAACCTAACCATAACCCTAACCCAATCCTTAAACCTACCCCTAAACCTAAACTTAACCCTATCCCAAACCTTAAACCTAAACCTAACCCTAACCCTGACCCGAAACCTAAACCTAAACCTAACCCTAACCCTAACCCTAAACCTTAAACCTAAACCTAAACCTAACCCAAAGCTTAAACCTTAATTTAGCCACTTGGAATTAAATGCAGGAGGAAGAGACAACCCAGGTTGTCCAAAACTCTTTCAAATTTGACGTTTTGAGCAACTTTTAAATTTGCCGTTTGGACAAACGTGGATCAACGTCAGAATTTGAAGTCAACTTGGTCAAACCGTGAGATCTTGTTGGAACAGGCTTGGAGGGAGAGAGTTTCTTACAATGTGTTTATGAACAGTAATCCATTTAGAAAAGGAGGGTAGAGGACCAACACACACGTTTTAATTGTTTGCCTGACCATATGTGATGCGGCCTACGAGAAGCCGTCAGATGCCGACTCATTGTTGAGAAAAAAAAAGAAAATCTGTCTCTTTCTAAATTTAGATTTGGGATGTTTTTTTATTGTTAGAACAAATGGGCATATTTTCTAAAGGTCTGCCCCCACGCCAGCTTGGCTTCCTGAACTCACTAGGAGCTCGCCTTTCATCTCATCTTAAATATTGTCCATCTGACAAAGTGTTTTTGGTTTAAAATCTATTATATTTACAGTTGTGAACATCACACAGAACACCATCTTGGCTTCCTGAACTCACTAGGAGCTCGCCTTTTCATCTCGTATTTAATATTGTCCGTCTGACAAAGTATTTTTTTGGTTTACACACCTCAGCAATTTGTAACAGTTTTTAACAGAAAGGTTATTTACCTTGTGACATCATTATGTGTATCTCTGAAGGTTCTGAACGGAACCATGTGACATCATAATGGGACATCATTATGTGTATCTCTGAAGGTTCTGAACGGTACCATGTGACATCATAATGGGACATCATTATGTGTATCTCTGAAGGTTCTGAACGGTACCATGTGACATCATAATGGGACATCATTATGTGTATCTCTGAAGGTTCTGAACGGAACCATGTGACATCATAATGTGTATCTCTGAAGGTTCTGAACAGAACCATGTGACATCATAATGGGACATCATTATGTGTATCTCTGAAGGTTCTGAACAGAACCATGTGACATCATAATGTTGATTTGACCCTTGTTTTGGAGCATGCAGCATTACTAGTAGTTGTTTATGGACGTGTCATGATGAATCATTACTTTAGAGGATTACATAGATTACGTTGAGTTACATTGAACTGGTTTAAAATAATAATAATAATAGAAGAAAATGTACATGACAAAAAGGTAGTGTTTAAATGATCCAAAACATGGTTTAAAATCGATTCATTATTTTATAATACTTTTGATGAAATTGGCTATGAATCGATCTCTGAATGTGGTAAAATGATGAAACCAGTCTCTCCTGCCACGATGTAAGGATTTCAGTCATGTGCTTTGTCCATCCATGTCTGACCACTAGGGGGCAACAGTGAGTCATGTGCTTTGGCCAGCAAGGTCAGACCACTAGGGGGCAACAGTGAGTCATGTGCTTTGTCCAGCCAAGTCTGACCACTAGGGGGCAACAGTGAGTCATGTGCTTTGGCCAGCAAGGTCAGACCACTAGGGGGCAACAGTGAGTCATGTGCTTTGTCCAGCCAAGTCTGACCACTAGGGGGCAACAGCGAGTCATGTGCTTTGTCCATCCATATCTGACCACTAGGGGGCAACAGTGAGTCATGTGCTTTGTCCAGCCAGGTCTGACCACTAGGGGGCAACAGTGAGTCATGTGCTTAGTACATCCATATCTGACCACTAGGGGGCAACAGTGAGTCATGTGCTTAGTCCAGCCAGGTCAGACCACAAGGGGCAACAGTGAGTCGTGTGCTTAGTCCAGCCAGGTCAGACCACTAGGGGGCAACAGTGAGTCATGTGCTTAGTCCATCCATATCTGACCACTAGGGGGCAACAGTGAGTCATGTGCTTAGTCCAGCCAGGTCACCCAGTATTCAACGTCCATCCATGTCTGAGGACATTGAGAGATGATGTGGAAACAGGCCGCTAGGGGGCAACAGTGAGCGCTGTTACATTCAAGTAGGTTTCAGTTTTGCTGCTAGGGTGGTGGGGATAGAGTAAGGCCCTAAACCCTTGCTAGGGTGTTGGGGATAGAGTAAGACCCTAAACCCTTGCTAGGGTGATGGGGATGGGGATAGAGTAAGGCCCTAAACCCTTGCTAGGGTATTGGGGATAGAGTAAGACCCTAAACCCTTGCTAGGGTGTTGGGGATAGAGTAAGGCCCTACAACCTTGCTAGGGTGATGGGGATAGAGTAAGGCCCTACAACCTTGCTAGGGTGATGGGGATAGAGTAAGGCCCTAAACGCTTGCTAGGGTGTTGGGGATAGAGTAAGGCCCTACAACCTTGCTAGGGTGTTGGGGATAGAGTAAGACCCTAAACCCTTGCTAGGGTGTTGGGGATAGAGTAAGACCCTAAACCCTTGCTGGGGTGATGGGGATAGAGTAAGGCCCTAAACCCTTGCTAGGGTGTTGGGGATAGAGTAAGACCCTAAACCCTTGCTAGGGTGTTGGGGATAGAGTAAGACCCTAAACCCTTGCTAGGGTGTTGGGGATGGGGATAGAGTAAGACCCTAAACCATTGCTAGGGTGTTGGGGATAGAGTAAGACCCTAAACCCTTGCTAGGGTGTTGGGGATAGAGTAAGACCCTAAACCCTTGCTAGGGTGTTGGGGATAGAGTAAGACCCTAAACCCTTGCTGGGGTGATGGGGATAGAGTAAGGCCCTAAACCCTTGCTAGGGTGTTGGGGATAGAGTAAGACCCTAAACCCTTGCTAGGGTGTTGGGGATAGAGTAAGACCCTAAACCCTTGCTAGGGTGTTGGGGATGGGGATAGAGTAAGACCCTAAACCATTGCTAGGGTGTTGGGGATAGAGTAAGACCCTAAACCCTTGCTAGGGTGTTGGGGATAGAGTAAGACCCTAAACCCTTGCTAGGGTGTTGGGGATGGGGATAGAGTAAGACCCTAAACCTTTGCTAGGGTGTTGGGGATAGAGTAAGACCCTAAACCCTTACTAGGGTGATGGGGATAGAGTAAGACCCTAAACCCTTGCTAGGGTGTTGGGGATAGAGTAAGGCCCTACAACCTTGCTAGGGTGTTGGTGATGGGGATAGAGTAAGGCCCTAAACCCTTGCTAGGGTGATGGGGATAGAGTAAGACCCTAAACCCTTGCTATTGTGATGGGTATAGAGTAAGACCCTAAACCCTTCCTAGGGTGATGGGGATAGAGTAAGACCCTAAACCCTTGCTAGGGTGTTGGGGATGGGGATAGAGTAAGGCCCTAAACCCTTACTAGGGTGATGGGGATAGAGTAAGGCCCTAAACCCCTGCTAGGGGGATGGGGATGGGGATAGAGTCAGACCCTAAACCCTTGCTAGGGTGATGGGGATAGAGTAAGACCCTAAACCCTTGCTAGGGTGATGGGGATGGGGATAGAGTCAGACCCTAAACCCTTGCTAGGGTGATGGGGATAGAGTAAGACCCTAAACCCTTGCTAGGGTGATGGGGATGGGGATAGTGTAAGACCCTAAACCCTTGCTAGGGTGTTGGGGATGGGGATAGAGTAAGGCCCTAAACCCTTGCTAGGGTGATGGGGATGGGGATAGAGTAAGGCCCTAAACCCTTGCTAGGGTGTTGGGGATGGGGATAGAGTCAGACCCTAAACCCTTGCTAGGGTGTTGGGGATAGAGTCAGACCCTAAACCCTTGCTAGGGTGTTGGGGATGGGGATAGAGTCAGACCCTAAACCCTTGCTAGGGTGTTGGGGATAGAGTCAGACCCTAAACCCTTGCTAGGGTGATGGGGATGGGGATAGAGTCAGACCCTAAACCCTTGCTAGGGTGATGGGGATGGGGATAGAGTCAGACCCTAAACCCTTGCTAGGGTGTTGGGGATGGGGATAGAGTCAGACCCTAAACCCTTGCTAGGGTGTTGGGGATGGGGATAGAGTCAGACCCTAAACCCTTGCTAGGGTGATGGGGATAGAGTCAGACCCTAAACCCTTGCTAGGGTTCAATCTCAGCGCTAGCCACTTAGTTTCTGTTTTAAAGTCATGTGATCTAGAGAGAGAGAGAGGAGGAGATACTAATTTAAACCTGGTCTTAAATAATGTATCAGATCGATTTGATGTTAGAGTCGAATCAAATTGAGAATCAAATGTTTTTGTAACACATTGGCCTGATAAGCAGCTCGTCAGACGGATTCACAATCAGTGATAAGGAACATTGGAATAATACTGTTTATGTCCTTTTCCACTTGTCTTTCAAAAGTAGTTGTCAGTGAACCAGCACCTGGTCGTTCCTGAACCAGCACCTGGTTGTCACTGAACCAGCACCTGGTTGTTCCTGAACCAGCACCTGGTCGGTCCTGAACCAGCACCTGGTTGTTCCTGAACCAGCACCTGGTCATTCCTGAACCAGCACCTGGTTGGTCCTGAACCAGCACCTGGTTGTTCCTGAACCAGCACCTGGTTGGTCCTGAACCAGCACCTGGTTGTTCCTGAACCAGCACCTGGTCGTTCCTGAACCAGCACCTGGTTGTTCCTGAACCAGCACCTGGTTGGTCCTGAACCAGCACCTGGTTGTTCCTGAACCAGCACCTGGTCATTCCTGAACCAGCACCTGGTTGGTCCTGAACCAGCACCTGGTTGTTCCTGATCCAGCACCTGGTTGTCACTGAACCAGCACCTGGTTGTTCCTGAACCAGCACCTGGTTGTTCCTGAACCAGCACCTGGTTGTCCCTGAACCAGCACCTGGTTGTTCCTGAACCAGTACCTGGTTGGTCCTGAACCAGCACCTGGTTTGTCCTGAACCAGCACCTGCTTGTTCCTTAACCTGCAGCTGGTTGTTCCTGAACCAGCACCTGGTTGTTCCTGAATCAGCACCTGGTTGTTCCTGATCCAGCATCTGGTTGGTCCTGATCCAGCACCTGGTTGTTCCTGAACCAGCACCTGGTTGTTCCTGAACCAGCACCTGGTTGTCACTGAACCAGCAACTGGTTGTTCCTGAACCAGCACCTGGTTGTTCCTGAACCAGCACCTGGTTGTCCCTGAACCAGCACCTGGTTGTTCCTGAACCA
>NW_027257962.1:65000-72500 GCF_045791955.1 Oncorhynchus clarkii lewisi
ATCTCCTCCTTCATGAGGCTCCTCCTTCATGCAGCTCTGCCTAATGAGGCTCCTCCTTCATACAGCTCTGCCTAATGAGGCTCCTCCTTCTTGCAGCTCTGCCTAATGAGGCTCCTCCTTCATGCAGCTCTGCCTAATGCGGCTCCTCCTTCGTGCAGCTCTGCCTAATGAGACTCCTCCTTCAGCTCTGCCTAATGCGGCTCCTCCTTCGTGCAGCTCTGCCTAATGAGACTCCTCCTTCAGCTCTGCCTA
The DNA here is from genome assembly GCF_045791955.1 of Oncorhynchus clarkii lewisi. NCBI lineage: Eukaryota > Metazoa > Chordata > Actinopteri > Salmoniformes > Salmonidae > Oncorhynchus > Oncorhynchus clarkii. Next base: position 65,253 of record NW_027257962.1, read on the forward strand.
ATGAGACTCCTCCTTCAGCTCTGCCTAATGAGGTTCCTCCTTCATGCAGCTCTGCCTAACGAGGCTCCTCCATCACACGGCCCCTCCTGCATTAAACCCAAGCGTCATTCTTGATGGTAATACCACTTACCGTTGCCCCAAGTGGTGCGTTTTAAAAACATCCCCCCTGACGTCCAATTACAAAGGGAATCTTGAGCGACCTGTCTGAGAAAGAGGGGGGAGGGTGTGTAACTGGGAACAGCAGATACATGGAGGTTTACTGGCTGAGAAAGAGATGTTCGTACTAGGGAAGGGTTTGAGATACGTAAGACTGTGTAACTGTGAACGGCATATAATTTAAGGTTTACTGGCTGTGAAAGAGAGATATACATGCAGGGGGAGGGTGTGTAACTGGGAACAGCAGATACATGGAGGTTTACTGGCTGAGGAAGAGAAACACACATGCAGGGGGTGGGTGGGTAACTGTGAACGGCATATAGTTTAAGGTTTACTGGCTGAGAAAGAGAGATATTGATGCAGGGGGAGGGTGTGTAACTGGGAACAGCAGATACATGAAGGTTTACTGGCTGAGAAAGAGAGATATTGATGCAGGGGGAGGGTGGGTAACTGTGAACGGCATATAGTTTAAGGTTTACTGGCTGAGAAAGAGAGATATTGATGCAGGGGGAGGGTGTGTAACTGGGAACAGCAGATACATGAAGGTTTACTGGCTAAGAAAGAGAGATGTTCATGCAGGGGGAGGGTGGGTAACTGGGAACAGCAGATACAGCTGAGTCCTATATAGTGCTACTAGACCAGAGCTGAGTCCTGTATAGAGTTACTAGACCAGAGCTGAGTCCTATATAGTGTTACTAGACCAGAGCTGAATCCTGTATAGAGTTACTAGACCAGAGCGGAGTCCTATATAGTGTTACTAGACCAGAGCTGAGTCCTATATAGTGTTACTAGACCAGAGCTGAGTCCTATATAGTGTTACTAGACCAGAGCTGAGTCCTGTATAGGGTTACCAGACCAGAGCTGAATCCTATATAGTGTTACTAGACCAGAGCTGAGTCCTATATAGTGCTACTAGACCAGAGCTGAGTCCTGTATAGGGTTACCAGACCAGAGCTGAATCCTATATAGTGTTACTAGACCAGAGCTGAGTCCTATATAGTGCTACTAGACCAGAGCTGAGTCCTGTATAGGGTTACCAGACCAGAGCTGAATCCTATATAGTGTTACTAGACCAGAGCTGAGTCCTATATAGTGTTACTAGACCAGAGCTGAGTCCTATATAGTGCTACTAGACCAGAGCTGAGTCCTATATAGGGTTACCAGACCAGAGCTGAATCCTAAATAGTGTTACTAGACCAGAGCTGAGTCCTATATAGTGTTACTAGACCAGAGCTGAGTCCTATATAGTGTTACTAGACCAGAGCTGAGTCCTATATAGTGTTACTAGACCAAAGCTGAGTCCTATATAGTGTTACTAGACCAGAGCTGAGTCCCAGTTAGCACCCTGGTCCCTATATAGAGTTACTAGACCAGAGCTGAGTCCTATATAGTGTTACTAGACCAGAGCTTAGTCCCAGTTAGCACCCTGTTCCCTATATAGTGTTACCAGACCAAAGCTGAGTCCCAGTTAGCACCTTGTTCCCTATATAGTGTTACTAGACCAGAGCTGAGTCCCAGTTAGCACCTTGTTCCCTATATAGTGTTACTGGACCAGAGCTGAGTCCCAGTTAGCACCCTGTTCCCTATATAGTGTTACTAGACCAGAGCTGAGTCCCAGTTAGCACCCTGTTCCCTATATAGTGTTACCAGACCAAAGCTGAATCCCAGTTAGCACCTTGTTCCCTATATAGTGTTACTAGACCAGAGCTGAGTCCCAGTTAGCACCTTGTTCCCTATATAGTGTTACTGGACCAGAGCTGAGTCCCAGTTAGCACCCTGTTCCCTATATAGTGTTACTAGACCAGAGCTGAGTCCCAGTTAGCACCCTGTTCCCTATATAGTGTTACCAGACCAGAGCTGAGTCCCAGTTAGCACCCTGTTCCCTATATAGTGTTACTAGACCAGAGCTGAGTCCCAGTTAGCACCCTGTTCCCTATATAGTGTTACCAGACCAGACCTGAGTCCCAGTTAGCATCCTGTTCCCTATATAGTGTTACTAGACCAGACCTGAGTCCCAGTTAGCACCCTATTCCCTATATAGTGCACTACTGTTGACCAGGGTCCATAGGATAATATTTAGGATGCGGCCTGTTGCTGCAAATTGTACACTCCATTGAGGAGGAAGACCAGTGTTGGCTGGGCTGCTGGCTGGGCTGCTGGCTGGGCTGCTGGCTGGGCTGCTGGCTGGGCTGCTGGCTGGGCTGTTGGCTGGGCTGCTGGCTGGGCTGTTGGCTGGGCTGCTGGCTGGGCTGCTGGCTGGGCTGCTGGCTGGGCTGCTGGCTGGGCTGCTGGCTGGGCTGCTCGCTGTACTGCTGGCTGGGCTGCTGGCTGGGCTGCTCGCTGGGCTGCTCGCTGTACTGCTGGCTGGGCTGCTGGCTGGGCTGCTCGCTGTACTGCTCACAGTCCTGCTGGCTGTGCTACTAGCTGGGCTGCTGGCTGCGCTGCTGGCTGTGCTACTAGCTGGGCTGCTGGCTGCGCTGCTGGCTGGGCTGCTGGCTGGGATGCTTGCTGGGCTGCTGGCTGGCTCTGCTGCTGGCTGGGCTGCTGGCTGGGCTGCTGGCTGGGCTGCTGGCTGTGCTACTAGCTGGGCTGCTGGCTGCGCTGCTGGCTGGGCTGCTGGCTGGGCTGCTGGCTGTGCTGCTGGCTGGGCTGCTGCAGAGAGACACTTTTATGAGTTAGTATTTAAAGAACTTGGTGTTTGGGTGACTACACACACACAAACTTGCACATGTCAGCGCAGGCAGGCACGCACGCACACACACACGTACACACAGATATACACACACATTTGCAGGCACACATACACACACAAACACACACACACACACACACACACACACACACACACACACACACACACACACACACACACACACACAACACAACACACACACAAGCTATCTTGAAGTGGAGTTGACTCAAGTGTTATTTTCACTGATTAATTACGGGGTTTTAGTTGAAAGCTGAATGCTTCTTCTGAGGTTTTCAGAGAGCAGCTTTCTGAAACGTTTAACGATGACAGGCTTGAGTGGAGAGGGGGAGGAGACAGAACAGAGAGAGTGGAGAGGGGGAGGAGACAGAGACAGAACAGAGAGAGAGGGAGAGGAGACAGAACAGAGAGAGGGGGAGGAGACAGAACAGAGAGAGTGGGAGGAGACAGAACAGAGAGAGTGGAGAGGGGGAGGAGACAGAACAGAGAGAGTGGAGAGGGGGAGGAGACAGAACAGAGAGAGGGGGAGGAGACAGAACAGAGAGAGGGGGAGGAGACAGAACAGAGAGAGTGGGAGGAGACAGAACAGAGAGAGTGGAGAGGGGGAGGAGACAGAACAGAGAGAGTGGAGAGGGGGAGGAGACAGAACAGAGAGAGTGGAGAGGGGGAGGAGACAGAACAGAGAGAGGGGGAGGAGACAGAACAGAGAGAGGGGGAGGAGACAGAACAGAGAGAGTGGAGAGGGGGAGGAGACAGAACAGAGAGAGTGGGAGAGGGGGAGGAGACAGAATAGAGAGAGTGGAGAGGGGGAGGAGACAGAACAGAGAGAGTGGGAGAGGGGGAGGAGACAGAACAGAGAGAGTGGAGAGGGGGAGGAGACAGAATAGAGAGAGGGGGAGGAGACAGAACAGAGAGAGTGGGAGGAGACAGAACAGAGAGAGTGGAGAGGGGGAGGAGACAGAACAGAGAGAGGGGGAGGAGACAGAACAGAGAGAGTGGGAGGAGACAGAACAGAGAGAGTGGAGAGGGGGAGGAGACAGAACAGAGAGAGGGGGAGGAGACAGAACAGAGAGAGGGGAGAGAGATGGAGGAGACAGAACAGAGAGAGGGGGAGGAGACAGAACAGAGAGAGTGGAGAGGGGGAGGAGACAGAACAGAGAGAGTGGAGAGGGGGAGGAGACAGAACAGAGAGAGTGGGAGAGGGGGAGGAGACAGAACAGAGAGAGGGGGAGGAGACAGAACACAGAGAGTGGGAGATAGGGAGGAGACAGAGACAGAACAGAGAGAGTGGGAGATGGGGAAGAGACAGAGACAGAACACAGAGAGTGGGAGAGGGGGAGGAGACAGAGACAGAACAGAGAGAGCGGGAGAGGGGGAGGAGACCGAGACAAAATAGAGAGAGTGAGAGAGGGGGAGAAGACAGAATAGAGAGAGTTGGAGAGGGGGAGGAGACAGAACAGAGAGAGTGGGAGAGGGGGAGGAGACAGAGACAGAACAGAGAGAGAGGGAGAGGGGGAGGAGGCAGAGACAGAACAGAGAGAGAGGGAGAGGGGGAGAAGGCAGAGACCGAACAGAGAGAGAGGGAGAGGGGGAGGAGGCAGAGACAAAATAGAGAGAGTGGGAGAGGGGGAGGAGACTGAGACAGAACAGAGAGAGAGGGAGAGGGGAAGGAGGCAGAGACAGAAGAGAGAGGGAGAGGGAGAGGAGACAGAGACAGAACAGAGAGAGAGGGAGAGGGGGAGAAGGCAGAGACAGAAGAGAGAGAGAGGGAGAGGGGGAGGAGGCAGAGACAGAAGAGAGAGGGAGAGGGGGAGGAGACAGAGACAGAACAGAGAGAGAGGGAGAGGGGGAGGAGGCAGAGACAGAAGAGAGAGAGAGGGAGAGGGGGAGTAGGCAGAGACAGAACAGAGAGAGAGGGAGAGGGGGTGGAAACAGAGACAGAACAGAGAGAGTATCAAATATGAACCTGATTCAACAAGATCTCACGGTCTCACCAATTTGACTTCAGACCCTGACGTTTACCATGTTTCTCCAAACGTCAAATCTCGAAGTTGCTCCAAATGTCAAATTTGCAGGTGTTTGTTACAACCTAAGGTTATCCTGCAGCTGCTAATTCTGAATGGTTCAATTAAGGGTTAATGTTTGGGGTTAAGGCAATAATTCTGAATGGTTCAGTGAAAGGGTTTAAGGCATACATTCTGATGGTAATAACCCCACCATGCCCTATCAAAACCCAGCCTACTAGATGGTAATAACCCCATCATGCCCTATCAAAACCCAGTCTACTAGATGGTAATAACCCCATCATGCCCTATCAAAACCCAGTCTACTAGATGGTAATAACCCCATCATGCCCTATCAAAACCCAGTCTACTAGATGGTAATAACCCCATCATGCCCTATAAAAACCCAACCTACTAGATGGTAATAACCCCATCATGCCCTATCAAAACCCAGTCTACTAGATGGTAATAACCCAGTCTACTAGATGGCAATAACCCCACCATGCCCTATAAAAACCCGTCTACTAGATGGTAATAACCCCACCATGCCCTATCAAAACCCAGTCTACTAGATGGTAATAACCCAGTCTACTAGATGGTAATAACCCAGTTTACTAGATGGTAATAACCTAGTCTACTAGATGGTAATAACCCCACCATGCCCTATCTAAACCCAGTCTACTAGATGGTAATAATCCCACCATGCCCTATCAAAACCCAGTCTACTAGATGGTAATAACCCCACCATGCCCTATCAAAACCCAGTCTACTAGATGGTAATAACCCCACTATGCCCTATCAAAACCCAGTCTACTAGATGGTAATAACCCAGTCTACTAGATGGTAATAACCCAGTCTACTAGATGGTAATAACCCCACCATGCCCTATCTAAACCCAGTCTACTAGATGGTAATAACCCCACCATGCCCTATCTAAACCCAGTCTACTAGATGGTAATAACCCCACCATGCCCTATCAAAACCCAGTCTACTAGATGGTAATAACCCAGTCTACTAGATGGTAATAACAACACCATGCCCTATCAAAACCCAGTCTACTAGATGGTAATAACCCAGTCTACTAGATGGTAATAACCTCACCATGCCCTATCAAAACCCAGTCTACTAGATGGTAATAACCCAGTCTACTAGATGGTAATAACCCCACCATACCCTATCAAAACCCAGTCTACTAGATGGTAATAACCCCACCATGCCCTATCAAAACCCAGTCTACTAGATGGTAATAACCCAGTCTACTAGATGGTAATAACCCCACCATGCCCTATCAAAACCCAGTCTACTAGATGGTAATAACCACACCATGCCCTATCAAAACCCAGTCTACTAGATGGTAATAACCCAGTCTACTACATGGTAATAACCCCACCATGCCCTATCAAAACCCAGTCTACTAGATGGTAATAACCCCATCATGCCCTATCAAAACCCAGTCTACTAGATGGTAATAACCCCACCATGCCCTATCAAAACCCAGTCTACTAGATGGTAATAACCCCACCATGCCCTATCAAACCCCAGTCTACTAGATGGTAATAACCCCACCATGCCCTATCAAAACCCAGTCTACTAGATGGTAATAACCCCACCATGCCCTATCAAAACCCAGTCTACTAGATGGTAATAACCCAGTCTACTAGATGGTAATAACCCCACCATGCCCTATCAAAACCCAGTCTACTAGATGGTAATAACCCCACCATGCCCTATCTAAACCCAGTCTACTAGATGGTAATAACCCCACCATGCCCTATCTAAACCCAGTCTACTAGATGGTAATAACCCCACCATGCCCTATCAAAACCCAGTCTACTAGATGGTAATAACCCAGTCTACTAGATGGTAATAACAACACCATGCCCTATCAAAACCCAGTCTACTAGATGGTAATAACCCAGTCTACTAGATGGTAATAACCTCACCATGCCCTATCAAAACCCAGTCTACTAGATGGTAATAACCCAGTCTACTAGATGGTAATAACCCCACCATACCCTATCAAAACCCAGTCTACTAGATGGTAATAACCCCACCATGCCCTATCAAAACCCAGTCTACTAGATGGTAATAACCCAGTCTACTAGATGGTAATAACCCCACCATGCCCTATCAAAACCCAGTCTACTAGATGGTAATAACCACACCATGCCCTATCAAAACCCAGTCTACTAGATGGTAATAACCCAGTCTACTAGATGGTAATAACCCCACCATGCCCTATCAAAACCCAGTCTACTAGATGGTAATAACCCCATCATGCCCTATCAAAACCCAGTCTACTAGATGGTAATAACCCCACCATGCCCTATCAAAACCCAGTCTACTAGATGGTAATAACCCCACCATGCCCTATCAAAA
>NW_027257962.1:77500-125000 GCF_045791955.1 Oncorhynchus clarkii lewisi
ATGTGTATGCCGAGGAACTTAAAACTTGCTACCCTCTCCACTACTGTTCCATCGATGTGGATAGGGGGGTGTTCCCTCTGCTGTTTCCTGAAGTCCACAATCATCTCCTTAGTTTTGTTGACGTTGAGTGTGAGGTTATTTTCCTGACACCACACTCCGAGGGCCCTCACCTCCTCCCTGTAGGCCGTCTCGTCGTTGTTGGTAATCAAGCCTACCACTGTTGTGTCGTCCGCAAACTTGATGATTGAGTTGGAGGCGTGCGTGGCCACGCAGTCGTGGGTGAACAGGGAGTACTCAGTACTCAGGAGAGGGCTCAGAACGCACCCTTGTGGGGCCCCAGTGTTGAGGATCAGCGGGGAGGAGATGTTGTTGCCTACCCTCACCACCTGGGGGCGGCCCGTCAGGAAGTCCAGTACCCAGTTGCACAGGGCGGGGTCGAGACCCAGGGTCTCGAGCTTGATGACGAGCTTGGAGGGTACTATGGTGTTGAATGCCGAGCTGTAGTCAATGAACAGCATTCGCACATAGGTATTCCTCTTGTCCAGATGGGTTAGGGCGGTGTGCAGTGTGGTTGAGATTGCATCGTCTGTGGACCTATTTGGGCGGTAAGCAAATTGGAGTGGGTCTAGGGTGTCAGGTAGGGTGGAGGTGATATGGTCCTTGACTAGTCTCTCAAAGCACTTCATGATGACGGAAGTGAGTGCTACGGGGCGGTAGTCGTTTAGCTCAGTTACCTTAGCTTTCTTGGGAACAGGAACAATGGTGGCCCTCTTGAAGCATGTGGGAACAGCAGACTGGTATAGGGATTGATTGAATATGTCCGTAAACACACCGGCCAGCTGGTCTGCGCATGCTCTGAGGGCGCGGCTGGGGATGCCGTCTGGGCCTGCAGCCTTGCGAGGGTTAACACGTTTAAATGTCTTACTCACCTCGGCTGCAGTGAAGGAGAGACCGCATGTTTTCGTTGCCGGCCGTGTCAGTGGCACTGTATTGTCCTCAAAGCGGGCAAAAAAGTTGTTTAGTCTGCCTGGGAGCAAGACATCCTGGTCCGTGACTGGGCTGGATTTCTTCCTGTAGTCCGTGATTGACTGTAGACCCTGCCACATGCCTCTTGTGTCTGAGCCGTTGAATTGAGATTCTACTTTGTCTCTGTACTGACGCTTAGCTTGTTTGATAGCCTTGCGGAGGGAATAGCTACACTGTTTGTATTCGGTCATGTTTCCGGTCACCTTGCCCTGATTAAAAGCAGTGGTTCGCGCTTTCAGTTTCACGCGAATGCTGCCATCAATCCACGGTTTCTGGTTAGGGAATGTTTTAACCGTTGCTATGGGAACGACATCTTCAACGCACGTTCTAATGAACTCACACACCAAATCAGCGTATTCGTCAATGTTGTTGTCTGACGCAATACGAAACATGTCCCAGTCCACGTGGTGGAAGCAGTCTTGGAGTGTGGAGTCAGCTTGGTCGGACCAGCGTTGGACAGACCTCAGCGTGGGAGCTTCTTGTTTTAGTTTCTGTCTGTAGGCAGGGATCAACAAAATGGAGTCGTGGTCAGCTTTCCTAATATTGAGTTGCCCCTCCCCTTCTGACCCCAGAACAGCCTCAATTCTAATCTAATATTGAGTTGCCCCTCCCCTTCTGACCCCAGAACAGACTCAATTCTAATCTAATATTGAGTTGCCCCTCCCCTTCTGACCCCAGAACAGACTCAATTCTAATCTAATATTGAGTTGCCCCTCCCCTTCTGACCCCAGAACAGACTCAATTCTAATCTAATATTGAGTTGCCCCTCCCCTTCTGACCCCAGAACAGCCTCAATTCTAATCTAATATTGAGTTGCCCCTCCCCTTCTGACCCCAGAACAGCCTCAATTCTAATCTAATATTGAGTTGCCCCTCCCCTTCTGACCCCAGAACAGCCTCAATTCTAATCTAATATTGAGTTGCCCCTCCCCTTCTGACCCCAGAACAGCATCAATTCTAATCTAATATTGAGTTGCCCCTCCCCTTCTGACCCCAGAACAGCCTCAATTCTAATCTAATATTGAGTTGCCCCTCCTCTTCTGACCCCAGAACAGCCTCAATTCTAATCTAATATTGAGTTGCCCCTCCCCTTCTGACCCCAGAACAGCCTCAATTCTAATCTAATATTGAGTTGCCCCTCCTCTTCTGACCCCAGAACAGCCTCAATTCTAATCTAATATTGAGTTGCCCCTCCTCTTCTGACCCCAGAACAGCCTCAATTCTAATCTAATATTGAGTTGCCCCTCCCCTACTGACCCCAGAACAGCCTCAATTCGTCAAGGCATGGACTCTACAAGGTGTCAAAAGCGTTCCGTAGGGATTCTGGCCCATGTCGACTCTAATGCTCCCCCAACACTTGTGTCAAGTTGGCTGAATCTCCTTTTGGGTGGTGGACCGTTCATGACACACACACGGGAAACTGTTGAGCATGAAAAAACCCAGCAGCATTGCAGTTCTTGGCACAAACCGATGCGCCTGGCAAGCACTACCATGCCCTGATCTTTTGTCTTGCCCATTCACCCTCTTTAATTACTGACTTTATTGTCCCCATGGGGACATGTTGTTGCAGTGTCATGTACACGTTTAAAATGGCGTTTTAATACAAAACAAATTGACAACAGTTATAATAGTTACATAGCAATAGAAAGAGAGTAGCCTGCTGGCCTTACTGGGTGGATAGGAACATTAGCTCGAGCCCAGAGGGGAGTAGTTCATAGTTCAGGTACAGGGGGTGGGGCTTAGGGCTACAATTATTTTGTGAACCTTGCGGAGGGCCCTGACCTTAAAGATCTCATCCAGGCCTGTCTGTTTGACTCAAAGTACCTTGGGGAGGGCCCTGACCTTAAAGATCTCATCCAGGCCTGTCTGTTTGACTCCTAGTACCTTGGGGAGGGACCTGACCTTAAAGATCTCATCCAGGCCTGTCTGTCTGACTCCTAGTACCTTGGGGAGGAACCTGACCTTAAAGATCTCATCCAGGCCTGTCTGTCTGACTCCTAGTACCTTGGGGAGGAACCTGACCTTAAAGATCTCATCCAGGCCTGTCTGTTTGACTCCTAGTACCTTGGGGAGGAACCTGACCTTAAAGATCTCATCCAGGCCTGTCTGTTTGACTCCTAGTACCTTGGGGAGGAACCTGACCTTAAAGATCTCATCCAGGCCTGTCTGTTTGACTCCTAGTACCTTGGGGAGGAACCTGACCTTAAAGATCTCATCCAGGCCTGTCTGTCTGACTCCTAGTACCTTGGGGAGGAACCTGACCTTAAAGATCTCATCCAGGCCTGTCTGTTTGACTCCTAGTACCTTGGGGAGGAACCTGACCTTAAAGATCTCATCCAGACCTGTCTGTTTGACTCCTAGTACCTTGGGGAGGGCCCTGACCTTAAAGATCTCATCCAGGCCTGTCTGTTTGACTCCTAGTACCTTGGGGAGGAACCTGACCTTAAAGATCTCATCCAGGCCTGTCTGTTTGACTCCTAGTACCTTGGGGAGGAACCTGACCTTAAAGATCTCATCCAGGCCTGTCTGTCTGACTCCTAGTACCTTGGGGAGGAACCTGACCTTAAAGATCTCATCCAGGCCTGTCTGTTTGACTCCTAGTACCTTGGGGAGGAACCTGACCTTAAAGATCTCATCCAGACCTGTCTGTTTGACTCCTAGTACCTTGGGGGGGGGCCCTGACCTTAAAGATCTCATCCAGGCATGTCTGTTTGACTCCTAGTACCTTGCTTACTGTGGTGATAATCCTTCTCAGCATGTTTCTCTGGCTGACAGTGTCATTGGCAAAGCAACAAACAACACAAAAAGTTTAAATACTCTCAATAAAAGATTTGATAAACAGAGTCAGTATCCCAGTCTTTTTGAGAGTCTCTTTTTTTGGCACACAATCCATGTTTCTCAAGGCCTAAAATATCCTTCAACCAGGTCTCCTCTCCTTCATCGACTCTGATTGAAGTGGATTTAACAGGTGACATCAATAAGGGATCATAGATTTCACCTGGATTCACCTGGTCAGTTTATGTCATGGAAAGAGCAGGTGTTCCTAATGTTTTGTACACTCAGTGTATGTGGATGTGAATCTGATTGGCTGCGTCATATTTTAGATGGGTGTATCTGATTGACTGATGTAAACACTATGTGTACAAAATAATGTGGACAAATTAGTGGATTCGGCTATTTCAGGCACACCTGTTGCTGAGAGGTGTATAAAATCGAGTACACAGAATTGCAATCTCCAAAGACAAATATTGTCATTAGAATGGGCCTTGCTGAAGAGCTCATTGACTTTCAAAGTGGCAACGTCATAGGATGCTACCTTTCCAACAAGTCAGTTCGTCAGATTTCTGCCCTGCTAGAGCTTCCCCCTTCAACTGTAAGTGCTGTTTATGTGGAGTGGAAAAACTAAGGGAAAAACAACAGCCCAGCCGAGAAGTGCTAAAGGAGGCCACACAATCTCACAGAACAGGACTGCCATGTGATGAAACGTGTAGAGAGTAATAATCATCTGTCCTCGGATGTAACACTCACTACAGACATCCAAACTGCCCCTGGAAGCAACTTCAGCACGAGAACTGTTAGCCGGGAGCTTTTTGAAATGGGTATCCATGGTAACCATGGCCGAGCAGCTGAACACAAGTGTTAATGTTATAGAATCCATGTTGTTACCAGTCTCCTCTATAGGCCCCAGGTTGTTGCCAGTCTCCTCTATAGACCCCAGGTTGTTACCAGTCTCCTCTATAGGCCCCAGGTTGTTGCCAGTCTCCTCTATAGACCCCAGGTTGTTACCAGTCTCCTCTATAGACCCCAGGTTGTTACCAGTCTCCTCTATAGACCCCAGGTTGTTACCAGTCTCCTCTATAGACCCCATGTTGTTACCAGTCTCCTCTATAGACCCCATGTTGTTACCAGTCTCCTCTATAGGCCCCAGGTTGTTACCAGTCTCCTCTATAGACCCCAGGTTGTTACCAGTCTCCTCTATAGACCCCAGGTTGTTACCAGTCTCCTCTATAGACCCCAGGTTGTTACCAGTCTCCTCTAAAGACCCCAGGGTGTTACCAGTCTCCTCTATAGACCCCAGGTTGTTACCAGTCTCCTCTATAGACCCCAGGTTGTTACCAGTCTCCTCTATAGACCCCAGGTTGTTACCAGTCTCCTTTATAGACCCCAGGTTGTTACCAGTCTCCTCTATAGACCCCAGGTTGTAACCAGTCTCCTCTATAGACCCCAGGTTGTTATCAGTCTCCTCTATAGACCCCAGCTTGTTACCAGTCTCCTCTATAGACCCCAGGTTGTTACCAGTCTCCTCTATAGACCCCAGGTTGTTACCAGTCTCCTCTATAGACCCCAGGTTGTTACCAGTCTCCTCTATAGGCCCCAGGTTGTTACCAGTCTCCTCTATAGACCCCAGGTTGTTACCAGTCTCCTCTATAGAATCCATGTTGTTACCAGTCTCCTGTATAGACCCCAGGTTGTTACCAGTCTCCTCTATAGACCCCAGGTTGTTACCAGTCTCCTCTATAGACCCCAGGTTGTTACCAGTCTCCTCTATAGACCCCAGGTTGTTACCAGTCTCCTCTATAGACCCCAGGTTGTTACCAGTCTCCTCTATAGACCCCAGGTTGTTACCAGTCTCCTCTATAGACCCCAGGTTGTTACCAGTCTCCTCTATAGACCCCAGGTTGTTACCAGTCTCCTCTATAGACCCCAGGTTGTTACCAGTCTCCTCTATAGACCCCAGGTTGGTTCCAGTCTCCTCTATAGACCCCAGGTTGGTTCCAGTCTCCTCTATAGACCCCAGGTTGTTAGCAGTCTCCTCTATAGACCCCAGGTTGTTACCAGTCTCCTCTATAGACCCCAGGTTGTTACCAGTCTCCTCCATAGACCCCAGGTTGTTACCAGTCTCCTCTATAGACCCCAGGTTGTTACCAGTCTCCTCTATAGACCCCAGGTTGTTACCAGTCTCCTCTATAGACCCCAGGTTGTTACCAGTCTCCTCTATAGACCCCAGGTTGTTACCAGTCTCCTCTATAGACCCCAGGTTGTTACCAGTCTCCTCTATAGACCCCAGGTTGTTACCAGTCTCCTCTATAGACCCCAGGTTGGTTCCAGTCTCCTCTATAGACCCCAGGTTGGTTCCAGTCTCCTCTATAGACCCCAGGTTGTTAGCAGTCTCCTCTATAGACCCCAGGTTGTTACCAGTCTCCTCTATAGACCCCAGGTTGTTACCAGTCTCCTCTATAGACCCCAGGTTGTTACCAGTCTCCTCTATAGACCCCAGGTTGTTACCAGTCTCCTCTATAGGCCCCAGGTTGTTACCAGTCTCCTCTAAAGACCCCAGGTTGTTACCAGTCTCCTCTATAGACCCCAGGTTGTTTCCAGTCTCCTCTATAGACCCCAGGTTGTTACCAGTCTCCTCTATAGACCCCAGGTTGTTGCCAGTCTCCTCTATAGACCCCAGGTTGTTACCAGTCTCCTCTATAGGCCCCAGGTTGTTGCCAGTCTCCTCTATAGACCCCAGGTTGTTACCAGTCTCCTCTATAGACCCCAGGTTGTTACCAGTCTCCTCTATAGACCCCAGGTTGTTACCAGTCTCCTCTATAGACCCCATGTTGTTACCAGTCTCCTCTATAGACCCCATGTTGTTACCAGTCTCCTCTATAGGCCCCAGGTTGTTACCAGTCTCCTCTATAGACCCCAGGTTGTTACCAGTCTCCTCTATAGACCCCAGGTTGTTACCAGTCTCCTCTATAGACCCCAGGTTGTTACCAGTCTCCTCTAAAGACCCCAGGGTGTTACCCTCTATAGACCCCAGGTTGTTACCAGTCTCCTCTATAGACCCCAGGTTGTTACCAGTCTCCTCTATAGACCCCAGGTTGTTACCAGTCTCCTTTATAGACCCCAGGTTGTTACCAGTAGACCCCAGGTTGTAACCAGTCTCCTATAGACCCCAGGTTGTTACCAGTCTCCTCTATAGACCCCAGCTTGTTACCAGTCTCCTCTATAGACCCCAGGTTGTTACCAGTCTCCTCTATAGACCCCAGGTTGTTACCAGTCTCCTCTATAGACCCCAGGTTGTTACCAGTCTCCTCTATAGGCCCCAGGTTGTTACCAGTCTCCTCTATAGACCCCAGGTTGTTACCAGTCTCCTCTATAGAATCCATGTTGTTACCAGTCTCCTGTATAGACCCCAGGTTGTTACCAGTCTCCTCTATAGACCCCAGGTTGTTACCAGTCTCCTCTATAGACCCCAGGTTGTTACCAGTCTCCTCTATAGACCCCAGGTTGTTACCAGTCTCCTCTATAGACCCCAGGTTGTTACCAGTCTCCTCTATAGACCCCAGGTTGTTACCAGTCTCCTCTATAGACCCCAGGTTGTTACCAGTCTCCTCTATAGACCCCAGGTTGTTACCAGTCTCCTCTATAGACCCCAGGTTGTTACCAGTCTCCTCTATAGACCCCAGGTTGGTTCCAGTCTCCTCTATAGACCCCAGGTTGGTTCCAGTCTCCTCTATAGACCCCAGGTTGTTAGCAGTCTCCTCTATAGACCCCAGGTTGTTACCAGTCTCCTCTATAGACCCCAGGTTGTTACCAGTCTCCTCCATAGACCCCAGGTTGTTACCAGTCTCCTCTATAGACCCCAGGTTGTTACCAGTCTCCTCTATAGACCCCAGGTTGTTACCAGTCTCCTCTATAGACCCCAGGTTGTTACCAGTCTCCTCTATAGACCCCAGGTTGTTACCAGTCTCCTCTATAGACCCCAGGTTGTTACCAGTCTCCTCTATAGACCCCAGGTTGTTACCAGTCTCCTCTATAGACCCCAGGTTGGTTCCAGTCTCCTCTATAGACCCCAGGTTGGTTCCAGTCTCCTCTATAGACCCCAGGTTGTTAGCAGTCTCCTCTATAGACCCCAGGTTGTTACCAGTCTCCTCTATAGACCCCAGGTTGTTACCAGTCTCCTCTATAGACCCCAGGTTGTTACCAGTCTCCTCTATAGACCCCAGGTTGTTACCAGTCTCCTCTATAGGCCCCAGGTTGTTACCAGTCTCCTCTAAAGACCCCAGGTTGTTACCAGTCTCCTCTATAGACCCCAGGTTGTTTCCAGTCTCCTCTATAGACCCCAGGTTGTTACCAGTCTCCTCTATAGACCCCAGGTTGTTAGCAGTCTCCTCTATAGACCCCAGGTTGTTACCAGTCTCCTCTATAGACCCCAGGTTGTTACCAGTCTCCTCTATAGACCCCAGGTTGTTACCAGTCTCCTCTATAGACCCCAGGTTGTTACCAGTCTCCTCTATAGACCCCAGGTTGTTACCAGTCTCCTCTATAGACCCCAGGTTGTTACCAGTCTCCTCTATAGACCCCAGGTTGTTAGCAGTCTCCTCTATAGACCCCAGGTTGTTACCAGTCTCCTCTATAGACCCCAGGTTGTTACCAGTCTCCTCTATAGACCCCAGGTTGTTACCAGTCTCCTCTATAGACCCCAGGTTGTTACCAGTCTCCTCTATAGACCCCAGGTTGTTATCAGTCTCCTCTATAGACCCCAGGTTGTTACCAGTCTCCTCTATAGACCCCAGGTTGTTACCAGTCTCCTCTATAGACCCCAGGTTGTTACCAGTCTCCTCTATAGACCCCAGGTTGTTACCAGTCTCCTCTATAGACCCCAGGTTGTTA
The DNA here is from genome assembly GCF_045791955.1 of Oncorhynchus clarkii lewisi. NCBI lineage: Eukaryota > Metazoa > Chordata > Actinopteri > Salmoniformes > Salmonidae > Oncorhynchus > Oncorhynchus clarkii. The sequence goes on from NW_027257962.1 coordinate 86,194, forward strand.
CCAGTCTCCTCTATAGACCCCAGGTTGTTACCAGTCTCCTCTATAGGCCCCAGGTTGTTACCAGTCTCCTCTATAGACCCCAGGTTGTTACCAGTCTCCTCTATAGACCCCAGGTTGTTATCAGTCTCCTCTATAGGCCCCAGGTTGTTACCAGTCTCCTCTATAGGCCCCAGGTTGTTACCAGTCTCCTCTATAGACCCCAGGTTGTTACCAGTCTCCTCTATAGACCCCAGGTTGTTGCCAGTCTCCTCTATAGAACCCAGGTTGTCAACAGTCTCCTCTATAGACCCCAGGTTGTTACCAGTCTCCTCTATCTGCAGTGTTATTGTTATAGACCCAAGGTTGTTACCAGTCTCCTCTATAGACCCCAGGTTGTTACCAGTCTCCTCTATAGACCCCAGGTTGTTACCAGTCTCCTCTATAGGCCCCAGGTTGTTACCAGTCTCCTCTATAGACCCCAGGTTGTTACCAGTCTCCTCTATAGACCCCAGGTTGTTGCCAGTCTCCTCTATAGAACCCAGGTTGTCAACAGTCTCCTCTATAGACCCAGGTTGTTACCAGTCTCCTCTATAGACCCCAGGTTGTTGCCAGTCTCCTCTATAGAACCCAGGTTGTTACCAGTCTCCTGTATAGATCCCAGGTTGTTACCAGTCTCCTCTATAGACCCCTGGTTGTTACCAGTCTCCTCTATAGAATCCAGGTTGTTACCAGTCTCCTCTATAGACCCCAGCTTGTCAACAGTCTCCTCTATAGACCCCAGGTTGTTACCAGTCTCCTATATAGACCCCAGGTTGTTACCAGTCTCCTCTATAGACCCCAGGTTGTTACCAGTCTCCTCTATAGACCCCAGGTTGTTACCAGTCTCCTCTATAGACCCCAGGTTGTTACCAGTCTCCTCTATAGGCCCCAGGTTGTTATCAGTCTCCTCTATAGACCCCAGGTTGTTACCAGTCTCCTCTATAGACCCCAGGTTGTTACCAGTCTCCTCTATAGACCCCAGGTTGTTATCAGTCTCCTCCATAGACCCCAGGTTGTTACCAGTCTCCTCTATAGACCCCAGGTTGTTGCCAGTCTCCTCTATAGAACCCAGGTTGTTACCAGTCTCCTGTATAGATCCCAGGTTGTTACCAGTCTCCTCTATAGACCCCAGGTTGTTACCAGTCTCCTCTATAGAATCCAGGTTGTTACCAGTCTCCTCTATAGACCCCAGCTTGTCAACAGTCTCCTCTATAGACCCCAGGTTGTTACCAGTCTCCTATATAGACCCCAGGTTGTTACCAGTCTCCTCTATAGACCCCAGGTTGTTACCAGTCTCCTCTATAGACCCCAGGTTGTTACCAGTCTCCTCTATAGACCCCAGGTTGTTACCAGTCTCCTCTATAGGCCCCAGGTTGTTATCAGTCTCCTCTATAGACCCCAGGTTGTTACCAGTCTCCTCTATAGACCCCAGGTTGTTACCAGTCTCCTCTATAGACCCCAGGTTGTTATCAGTCTCCTCCATAGACCCCAGGTTGTTACCAGTCTCCTCCATAGACCCCAGGTTGTTACCAGTCTCCTCTATAGAATCCATGTTGTTACCAGTCTCCTCTATAGACCCCAGGTTGTTACCAGTCTCCTCTATAGAATCAATGTTGTTACCAGTCTCCTCCATAGACCCCAGGTTGTTACCAGTCTCCTCTATAGACCCCAGGTTGTTACCAGTCTCCTCTATAGGCCCCAGGTTGTTACCAGTCTCCTCTATAGACCCCAGGTTGTTACCAGTCTCCTCTATAGACCCCAGGATGTTACCAGTCTCCTGTATAGGCCCCAGGTTGTTACCAGTCTCCTCTATAGACCCCAGGTTGTTACCAGTCTCCTCTATAGACCCCAGGATGTTACCAGTCTCCTCTATAGACCCCAGGTTGTTACCAGTCTCCTCTATTGACCCCAGGTTGTTACCAGTCTCCTCTATCTACAGTGTTAATGTTATAGACCCCAGGTTGTTACCAGTCTCCTCTATAGACCCCAGGTTGTTACCAGTCTCCTCTATAGGCCCCAGGTTGTTACCAGTCTCCTCTATAGACCCCAGGTTGTTACCAGTCTCCTCCATAGACCCCAGGTTGTAACCAGTCTCCTCTATAGACCCCAGGTTGTTACCAGTCTCCTCTATAGGCCCCAGGTTGTTACCAGTCTCCTCTATAGACCCCATGTTGGTTCCAGTCTCCTCTATAGACCCCAGGTTGTTACCAGTCTCCTCTATAGACCCCAGGTTGTTACCAGTCTCCTCTATAGACCCCAGGTTGTTACCAGTCTCCTCTATAGACCCCAGGTTGTTACCAGTCTCCTCTATAGACCCCAGGTTGTTACCAGTCTCCTCCATAGACCCCAGGTTGTTACCAGTCTCCTCTATAGACCCCAGGTTGTTACCAGTCTCCTCTATAGACCCCAGGTTGTTACCAGTCTCCTCTATAGACCCCAGGTTGTTACCAGTCTCCTCTATAGACCCCAGGTTGTTACCAGTCTCCTCTATAGACCCCAGGTTGTTACCAGTCTCCTCTATAGACCCCAGGTTGTTACCAGTCTCCTCTATAGACCCCAGGTTGTTACCAGTCTCCTCTATAGACCCCAGGTTGTTACCAGTCTCCTCTATAGACCCCAGGTTGTTACCAGTCTCCTCTATAGACCCCAGGTTGTTACCAGTCTCCTCTATAGGCCCCAGGTTGTTACCAGTCTCCTCTATAGACCCCAGGTTGTTACCAGTCTCCTCTATAGGCCCCAGGTTGTTACCAGTCTCCTCTATAGACCCCAGGTTGTTACCAGTCTCCTCTATAGACCCCAGGTTGTTACCAGTCTCCTCTATAGGCCCCAGGTTGTTACCAGTCTCCTCTATAGACCCCAGGTTGTTACCAGTCTCCTCTATAGACCCCAGGTTGTTACCAGTCTCCTCTATAGACCCCAGGTTGTTACCAGTCTCCTCTATAGAACCCAGGTTGTTACCAGTCTCCTCTATAGACCCCAGGTTGTTACCAGTCTCCTCTATAGACCCCAGGTTGTTACCAGTCTCCTCTATAGACCCCAGGTTGTTACCAGTCTCCTCTATAGACCCCAGGTTGTTACCAGTCTCCTCTATAGACCCCAGGTTGTTACCAGTCTCCTCTATAGACCCCAGGTTGTTACCAGTCTCCTCTATAGACCCCAGGTTGTTACCAGTCTCCTCTATAGACCCCAGGTTGTTACCAGTCTCCTCTATAGACCCCAGGTTGTTACCAGTCTCCTCTATAGACCCCAGGTTGTTACCAGTCTCCTCTATAGACCCCAGGTTGTTACCAGTCTCCTCTATAGACCCCAGGTTGTTACCAGTCTCCTCTATAGACCCCAGGTTGTTACCAGTCTCCTCTATAGACCCCAGGTTGTTACCAGTCTCCTCTATAGACCCCAGGTTGTTACCAGTCTCCTCTATAGACCCCAGGTTGTTACCAGTCTCCTCTATAGTTACCACCCCAGGTTGTTACCAGTCTCCTCTATAGACCCCAGGTTGTTACCAGTCTCCTCTATAGGCCCCAACCCCAGGTTGTTACCAGTCTCCTCCAGTCTCCTCTATAGACCCCAGGTTGTTACCAGTCTCCTCTATAGACCCCAGGTTGTTACCAGTCTCCTCTATAGACCCCAGGTTGTTACCAGTCTCCTCTATAGACCCCAGGTTGTTACCAGTCTCCTCTATAGGCCCCAGGTTGTTACCAGTCTCCTCTATAGACCCCAGGTTGTTACCAGTCTCCTCTATAGACCCCAGGGTTGTTATAGAACCCAGTCAACAGTCTCCTCTATAGACCCAGGTTGTTACCAGTCTCCTCTATAGACCCCAGGTTGTTGCCAGTCTCCTCTATAGAACCCAGGTTGTTACCAGTCTCCTGTATAGATCCCAGGTTGTTACCAGTCTCCTCTATAGACCCCAGGTTGTTACCAGTCTCCTCTATAGAATCCAGGTTGTTACCAGTCTCCTCTATAGACCCCAGCTTGTCAACAGTCTCCTCTATAGACCCCAGGTTGTTACCAGTCTCCTATATAGACCCCAGGTTGTTACCAGTCTCCTCTATAGACCCCAGGTTGTTACCAGTCTCCTCTATAGACCCCAGGTTGTTACCAGTCTCCTCTATAGACCCCAGGTTGTTACCAGTCTCCTCTATAGGCCCCAGGTTGTTATCAGTCTCCTCTATAGACCCCAGGTTGTTACCAGTCTCCTCTATAGACCCCAGGTTGTTACCAGTCTCCTCTATAGACCCCAGGTTGTTATCAGTCTCCTCCATAGACCCCAGGTTGTTACCAGTCTCCTCCATAGACCCCAGGTTGTTACCAGTCTCCTCTATAGAATCCATGTTGTTACCAGTCTCCTCTATAGACCCCAGGTTGTTACCAGTCTCCTCTATAGAATCAATGTTGTTACCAGTCTCCTCCATAGACCCCAGGTTGTTACCAGTCTCCTCTATAGACCCCAGGTTGTTACCAGTCTCCTCTATAGGCCCCAGGTTGTTACCAGTCTCCTCTATAGACCCCAGGTTGTTACCAGTCTCCTCTATAGACCCCAGGATGTTACCAGTCTCCTGTATAGGCCCCAGGTTGTTACCAGTCTCCTCTATAGACCCCAGGTTGTTACCAGTCTCCTCTATAGACCCCAGGATGTTACCAGTCTCCTCTATAGACCCCAGGTTGTTACCAGTCTCCTCTATTGACCCCAGGTTGTTACCAGTCTCCTCTATCTACAGTGTTAATGTTATAGACCCCAGGTTGTTACCAGTCTCCTCTATAGACCCCAGGTTGTTACCAGTCTCCTCTATAGGCCCCAGGTTGTTACCAGTCTCCTCTATAGACCCCAGGTTGTTACCAGTCTCCTCCATAGACCCCAGGTTGTAACCAGTCTCCTCTATAGACCCCAGGTTGTTACCAGTCTCCTCTATAGGCCCCAGGTTGTTACCAGTCTCCTCTATAGACCCCATGTTGGTTCCAGTCTCCTCTATAGACCCCAGGTTGTTACCAGTCTCCTCTATAGACCCCAGGTTGTTACCAGTCTCCTCTATAGACCCCAGGTTGTTACCAGTCTCCTCTATAGACCCCAGGTTGTTACCAGTCTCCTCTATAGACCCCAGGTTGTTACCAGTCTCCTCCATAGACCCCAGGTTGTTACCAGTCTCCTCTATAGACCCCAGGTTGTTACCAGTCTCCTCTATAGACCCCAGGTTGTTACCAGTCTCCTCCATAGACCCCAGGTTGTTACCAGTCTCCTCTATAGACCCCAGGTTGTTACCAGTCTCCTCTATAGACCCCAGGTTGTTACCAGTCTCCTCTATAGACCCCAGGTTGTTACCAGTCTCCTCCATAGACCCCAGGTTGTTACCAGTCTCCTCCATAGACCCCAGGTTGTTACCAGTCTCCTCTATAGACCCCAGGTTGTTACCAGTCTCCTCTATAGACCCCAGGTTGTTACCAGTCTCCTCTATAGACCCCAGGTTGTTACCAGTCTCCTCTATAGGCCCCAGGTTGTTACCAGTCTCCTCTATAGACCCCAGGTTGTTACCAGTCTCCTCTATAGACCCCAGGTTGTTACCAGTCTCCTCTATAGGCCCCAGGTTGTTACCAGTCTCCTCTATAGGCCCCAGGTTGTTACCAGTCTCCTCTATAGACCCCAGGTTGTTACCAGTCTCCTCTATAGACCCCAGGTTGTTGCCAGTCTCCTCTATAGAACCCAGGTTGTCAACAGTCTCCTCTATAGACCCCAGGTTGTTACCAGTCTCCTCTATCAGGTTGCAGTGTTATTGTTATAGACCCAAGGTTGTTACCAGTCTCCTCTATAGACCCCAGGTTGTTACCAGTCTCCTCTATAGACCCCAGGTTGTTACCAGTCTCCTCTATAGGCCCCAGGTTGTTACCAGTCTCCTCTATAGACCCCAGGTTGTTACCAGTCTCCTCTATAGGCCCCAGGTTGTTACCAGTCTCCTCTATAGACCCCATACCAGTTAGACCCCAGGTTGTTACCAGTCTCCTCTATAGACCCCAGGTTGTTACCAGTCTCCTCTATAGACCCCAGGTTGTTACCAGTCTCCTCTATAGACCCCAGGTTGTTACCAGTCTCCTCTATAGACCCCAGGTTGTTACCAGTCTCCTCTATAGACCCCAGGTTGTTACCAGTCTCCTCCATAGACCCCAGGTTGTTACCAGTCTCCTCTATAGACCCCAGGTTGTTACCAGTCTCCTCTATAGACCCCAGGTTGTTACCAGTCTCCTCTATAGACCCCAGGTTGTTACCAGTCTCCTCTATAGACCCCAGGTTGTTACCAGTCTCCTCTATAGACCCCAGGTTGTTACCAGTCTCCTCTATAGACCCCTCCTCCATAGACCCCAGGTTGTTACCAGTCTCCTCCATAGACCCCAGGTTGTTACCAGTCTCCTCTATAGACCCCAGGTTGTTACCAGTCTCCTCTATAGACCCCAGGTTGTTACCAGTCTCCTCTATAGACCCCAGGTTGTTACCAGTCTCCTCTATAGGCCCCAGGTTGTTACCAGTCTCCTCTATAGACCCCAGGTTGTTACCAGTCTCCTCTATAGACCCCAGGTTGTTACCAGTCTCCTCTATAGACCCCAGGTTGTTACCAGTCTCCTCTATAGGCCCCAGGTTGTTACCAGTCTCCTCTATACCAGTCTCCTCTATAGACCCCAGGTTGTTACCAGTCTCCTCTATAGACCCCAGGTTGTTACCAGTCTCCTCTATAGACCCCAGGTTGTTCCAGTCTCCTCTATAGACCCCAGGTTGTTACCAGTCTCCTCTATCTGCAACCAGTCTCCTCTATAGACCCCAGGTTGTTACCAGTCTCCTCTATAGACCCCAGGTTGTTACCAGTCTCCTCTATAGACCCCAGGTTGTTACCAGTCTCCTCTATAGGCCCCAGGTTGTTACCAGTCTCCTCTATAGACCCCAGGTTGTTACCAGTCTCCTCTATAGACCCCAGGTTGTTGCCAGTCTCCTCTATAGACCCCAGGTTGTCAACCAGTCTCCTCTATAGACCCCAGGTTGTTACCAGTCTCCTCTATAGACCCCAGGTTGTTGCCAGTCTCCTCTATAGAACCCCAGGTTGTTACCAGTCTCCTGTATAGATCCCAGGTTGTTACCAGTCTCCTCTATAGACCCCAGGTTGTTACCAGTCTCCTCTATAGAATCCAGGTTGTTACCAGTCTCCTCTATAGACCCCAGGTTGTTACCAGTCTCCTCTATAGACCCCAGGTTGTTACCAGTCTCCTCTATAGACCCCAGGTTGTTACCAGTCTCCTCCATAGACCCCAGGTTGTTACCAGTCTCCTCCATAGACCCCAGGTTGTTACCAGTCTCCTCTATAGACCCCAGGTTGTTACCAGTCTCCTCTATAGACCCCAGGTTGTTACCAGTCTCCTCTATAGACCCCAGGTTGTTACCAGTCTCCTCTATAGGCCCCAGGTTGTTACCAGTCTCCTCTATAGACCCCAGGTTGTTACCAGTCTCCTCTATAGACCCCAGGTTGTTATCAGTCTCCTCTATAGGCCCCAGGTTGTTACCAGTCTCCTCTATAGGCCCCAGGTTGTTACCAGTCTCCTCTATAGACCCCAGGTTGTTACCAGTCTCCTCTATAGACCCCAGGTTGTTGCCAGTCTCCTCTATAGAACCCAGGTTGTCAACAGTCTCCTCTATAGACCCCAGGTTGTTACCAGTCTCCTCTATCTGCAGTGTTATTGTTATAGACCCAAGGTTGTTACCAGTCTCCTCTATAGACCCCAGGTTGTTACCAGTCTCCTCTATAGACCCCAGGTTGTTACCAGTCTCCTCTATAGGCCCCAGGTTGTTACCAGTCTCCTCTATAGACCCCAGGTTGTTACCAGTCTCCTCTATAGACCCCAGGTTGTTACCAGTCTCCTCTATAGACCCCAGGTTGTTACCAGTCTCCTCTATAGACCCCAGGTTGTTACCAGTCTCCTCTATAGGCCCCAGGTTGTTATCAGTCTCCTCTATAGACCCCAGGTTGTTACCAGTCTCCTCTATAGACCCCAGGTTGTTACCAGTCTCCTCTATAGACCCCAGGTTGTTATCAGTCTCCTCCATAGACCCCAGGTTGTTACCAGTCTCCTCCATAGACCCCAGGTTGTTACCAGTCTCCTCTATAGAATCCATGTTGTTACCAGTCTCCTCTATAGACCCCAGGTTGTTACCAGTCTCCTCTATAGAATCAATGTTGTTACCAGTCTCCTCCATAGACCCCAGGTTGTTACCAGTCTCCTCTATAGACCCCAGGTTGTTACCAGTCTCCTCTATAGGCCCCAGGTTGTTACCAGTCTCCTCTATAGACCCCAGGTTGTTACCAGTCTCCTCTATAGACCCCAGGATGTTACCAGTCTCCTGTATAGGCCCCAGGTTGTTACCAGTCTCCTCTATAGACCCCAGGTTGTTACCAGTCTCCTCTATAGACCCCAGGATGTTACCAGTCTCCTCTATAGACCCCAGGTTGTTACCAGTCTCCTCTATTGACCCCAGGTTGTTACCAGTCTCCTCTATCTACAGTGTTAATGTTATAGACCCCAGGTTGTTACCAGTCTCCTCTATAGACCCCAGGTTGTTACCAGTCTCCTCTATAGGCCCCAGGTTGTTACCAGTCTCCTCTATAGACCCCAGGTTGTTACCAGTCTCCTCCATAGACCCCAGGTTGTAACCAGTCTCCTCTATAGACCCCAGGTTGTTACCAGTCTCCTCTATAGGCCCCAGGTTGTTACCAGTCTCCTCTATAGACCCCATGTTGGTTCCAGTCTCCTCTATAGACCCCAGGTTGTTACCAGTCTCCTCTATAGACCCCAGGTTGTTACCAGTCTCCTCTATAGACCCCAGGTTGTTACCAGTCTCCTCTATAGACCCCAGGTTGTTACCAGTCTCCTCTATAGACCCCAGGTTGTTACCAGTCTCCTCCATAGACCCCAGGTTGTTACCAGTCTCCTCTATAGACCCCAGGTTGTTACCAGTCTCCTCTATAGACCCCAGGTTGTTACCAGTCTCCTCCATAGACCCCAGGTTGTTACCAGTCTCCTCTATAGACCCCAGGTTGTTACCAGTCTCCTCTATAGACCCCAGGTTGTTACCAGTCTCCTCTATAGACCCCAGGTTGTTACCAGTCTCCTCCATAGACCCCAGGTTGTTACCAGTCTCCTCCATAGACCCCAGGTTGTTACCAGTCTCCTCTATAGACCCCAGGTTGTTACCAGTCTCCTCTATAGACCCCAGGTTGTTACCAGTCTCCTCTATAGACCCCAGGTTGTTACCAGTCTCCTCTATAGGCCCCAGGTTGTTACCAGTCTCCTCTATAGACCCCAGGTTGTTACCAGTCTCCTCTATAGACCCCAGGTTGTTATCAGTCTCCTCTATAGGCCCCAGGTTGTTACCAGTCTCCTCTATAGGCCCCAGGTTGTTACCAGTCTCCTCTATAGACCCCAGGTTGTTACCAGTCTCCTCTATAGACCCCAGGTTGTTGCCAGTCTCCTCTATAGAACCCAGGTTGTCAACAGTCTCCTCTATAGACCCCAGGTTGTTACCAGTCTCCTCTATCTGCAGTGTTATTGTTATAGACCCAAGGTTGTTACCAGTCTCCTCTATAGACCCCAGGTTGTTACCAGTCTCCTCTATAGACCCCAGGTTGTTACCAGTCTCCTCTATAGGCCCCAGGTTGTTACCAGTCTCCTCTATAGACCCCAGGTTGTTACCAGTCTCCTCTATAGACCCCAGGTTGTTGCCAGTCTCCTCTATAGAACCCAGGTTGTCAACAGTCTCCTCTATAGACCCAGGTTGTTACCAGTCTCCTCTATAGACCCCAGGTTGTTGCCAGTCTCCTCTATAGAACCCAGGTTGTTACCAGTCTCCTGTATAGATCCCAGGTTGTTACCAGTCTCCTCTATAGACCCCAGGTTGTTACCAGTCTCCTCTATAGAATCCAGGTTGTTACCAGTCTCCTCTATAGACCCCAGCTTGTCAACAGTCTCCTCTATAGACCCCAGGTTGTTACCAGTCTCCTATATAGACCCCAGGTTGTTACCAGTCTCCTCTATAGACCCCAGGTTGTTACCAGTCTCCTCTATAGACCCCAGGTTGTTACCAGTCTCCTCTATAGACCCCAGGTTGTTACCAGTCTCCTCTATAGGCCCCAGGTTGTTATCAGTCTCCTCTATAGACCCCAGGTTGTTACCAGTCTCCTCTATAGACCCCAGGTTGTTACCAGTCTCCTCTATAGACCCCAGGTTGTTATCAGTCTCCTCCATAGACCCCAGGTTGTTACCAGTCTCCTCCATAGACCCCAGGTTGTTACCAGTCTCCTCTATAGAATCCATGTTGTTACCAGTCTCCTCTATAGACCCCAGGTTGTTACCAGTCTCCTCTATAGAATCAATGTTGTTACCAGTCTCCTCCATAGACCCCAGGTTGTTACCAGTCTCCTCTATAGACCCCAGGTTGTTACCAGTCTCCTCTATAGGCCCCAGGTTGTTACCAGTCTCCTCTATAGACCCCAGGTTGTTACCAGTCTCCTCTATAGACCCCAGGATGTTACCAGTCTCCTGTATAGGCCCCAGGTTGTTACCAGTCTCCTCTATAGACCCCAGGTTGTTACCAGTCTCCTCTATAGACCCCAGGATGTTACCAGTCTCCTCTATAGACCCCAGGTTGTTACCAGTCTCCTCTATTGACCCCAGGTTGTTACCAGTCTCCTCTATCTACAGTGTTAATGTTATAGACCCCAGGTTGTTACCAGTCTCCTCTATAGACCCCAGGTTGTTACCAGTCTCCTCTATAGGCCCCAGGTTGTTACCAGTCTCCTCTATAGACCCCAGGTTGTTACCAGTCTCCTCCATAGACCCCAGGTTGTAACCAGTCTCCTCTATAGACCCCAGGTTGTTACCAGTCTCCTCTATAGGCCCCAGGTTGTTACCAGTCTCCTCTATAGACCCCATGTTGGTTCCAGTCTCCTCTATAGACCCCAGGTTGTTACCAGTCTCCTCTATAGACCCCAGGTTGTTACCAGTCTCCTCTATAGACCCCAGGTTGTTACCAGTCTCCTCTATAGACCCCAGGTTGTTACCAGTCTCCTCTATAGACCCCAGGTTGTTACCAGTCTCCTCCATAGACCCCAGGTTGTTACCAGTCTCCTCTATAGACCCCAGGTTGTTACCAGTCTCCTCTATAGACCCCAGGTTGTTACCAGTCTCCTCCATAGACCCCAGGTTGTTACCAGTCTCCTCTATAGACCCCAGGTTGTTACCAGTCTCCTCTATAGACCCCAGGTTGTTACCAGTCTCCTCCATAGACCCCAGGTTGTTACCAGTCTCCTCCATAGACCCCAGGTTGTTACCAGTCTCCTCTATAGACCCCAGGTTGTTACCAGTCTCCTCTATAGACCCCAGGTTGTTACCAGTCTCCTCTATAGACCCCAGGTTGTTACCAGTCTCCTCTATAGGCCCCAGGTTGTTACCAGTCTCCTCTATAGACCCCAGGTTGTTACCAGTCTCCTCTATAGACCCCAGGTTGTTATCAGTCTCCTCTATAGGCCCCAGGTTGTTACCAGTCTCCTCTATAGGCCCCAGGTTGTTACCAGTCTCCTCTATAGACCCCAGGTTGTTACCAGTCTCCTCTATAGACCCCAGGTTGTTGCCAGTCTCCTCTATAGAACCCAGGTTGTCAACAGTCTCCTCTATAGACCCCAGGTTGTTACCAGTCTCCTCTATCTGCAGTGTTATTGTTATAGACCCAAGGTTGTTACCAGTCTCCTCTATAGACCCCAGGTTGTTACCAGTCTCCTCTATAGACCCCAGGTTGTTACCAGTCTCCTCTATAGGCCCCAGGTTGTTACCAGTCTCCTCTATAGACCCCAGGTTGTTACCAGTCTCCTCTATAGACCCCAGGTTGTTACCAGTCTCCTCTATAGACCCCAGGTTGTTACCAGTCTCCTCTATAGACCCCAGGTTGTTACCAGTCTCCTCTATAGGCCCCAGGTTGTTATCAGTCTCCTCTATAGACCCCAGGTTGTTACCAGTCTCCTCTATAGACCCCAGGTTGTTACCAGTCTCCTCTATAGACCCCAGGTTGTTATCAGTCTCCTCCATAGACCCCAGGTTGTTACCAGTCTCCTCCATAGACCCCAGGTTGTTACCAGTCTCCTCTATAGAATCCATGTTGTTACCAGTCTCCTCTATAGACCCCAGGTTGTTACCAGTCTCCTCTATAGAATCAATGTTGTTACCAGTCTCCTCCATAGACCCCAGGTTGTTACCAGTCTCCTCTATAGACCCCAGGTTGTTACCAGTCTCCTCTATAGGCCCCAGGTTGTTACCAGTCTCCTCTATAGACCCCAGGTTGTTACCAGTCTCCTCTATAGACCCCAGGATGTTACCAGTCTCCTGTATAGGCCCCAGGTTGTTACCAGTCTCCTCTATAGACCCCAGGTTGTTACCAGTCTCCTCTATAGACCCCAGGATGTTACCAGTCTCCTCTATAGACCCCAGGTTGTTACCAGTCTCCTCTATTGACCCCAGGTTGTTACCAGTCTCCTCTATCTACAGTGTTAATGTTATAGACCCCAGGTTGTTACCAGTCTCCTCTATAGACCCCAGGTTGTTACCAGTCTCCTCTATAGGCCCCAGGTTGTTACCAGTCTCCTCTATAGACCCCAGGTTGTTACCAGTCTCCTCCATAGACCCCAGGTTGTAACCAGTCTCCTCTATAGACCCCAGGTTGTTACCAGTCTCCTCTATAGGCCCCAGGTTGTTACCAGTCTCCTCTATAGACCCCATGTTGGTTCCAGTCTCCTCTATAGACCCCAGGTTGTTACCAGTCTCCTCTATAGACCCCAGGTTGTTACCAGTCTCCTCTATAGACCCCAGGTTGTTACCAGTCTCCTCTATAGACCCCAGGTTGTTACCAGTCTCCTCTATAGACCCCAGGTTGTTACCAGTCTCCTCCATAGACCCCAGGTTGTTACCAGTCTCCTCTATAGACCCCAGGTTGTTACCAGTCTCCTCTATAGACCCCAGGTTGTTACCAGTCTCCTCCATAGACCCCAGGTTGTTACCAGTCTCCTCTATAGACCCCAGGTTGTTACCAGTCTCCTCTATAGACCCCAGGTTGTTACCAGTCTCCTCTATAGACCCCAGGTTGTTACCAGTCTCCTCCATAGACCCCAGGTTGTTACCAGTCTCCTCCATAGACCCCAGGTTGTTACCAGTCTCCTCTATAGACCCCAGGTTGTTACCAGTCTCCTCTATAGACCCCAGGTTGTTACCAGTCTCCTCTATAGACCCCAGGTTGTTACCAGTCTCCTCTATAGGCCCCAGGTTGTTACCAGTCTCCTCTATAGACCCCAGGTTGTTACCAGTCTCCTCTATAGACCCCAGGTTGTTATCAGTCTCCTCTATAGGCCCCAGGTTGTTACCAGTCTCCTCTATAGGCCCCAGGTTGTTACCAGTCTCCTCTATAGACCCCAGGTTGTTACCAGTCTCCTCTATAGACCCCAGGTTGTTGCCAGTCTCCTCTATAGAACCCAGGTTGTCAACAGTCTCCTCTATAGACCCCAGGTTGTTACCAGTCTCCTCTATCTGCAGTGTTATTGTTATAGACCCAAGGTTGTTACCAGTCTCCTCTATAGACCCCAGGTTGTTACCAGTCTCCTCTATAGACCCCAGGTTGTTACCAGTCTCCTCTATAGGCCCCAGGTTGTTACCAGTCTCCTCTATAGACCCCAGGTTGTTACCAGTCTCCTCTATAGACCCCAGGTTGTTGCCAGTCTCCTCTATAGAACCCAGGTTGTCAACAGTCTCCTCTATAGACCCAGGTTGTTACCAGTCTCCTCTATAGACCCCAGGTTGTTGCCAGTCTCCTCTATAGAACCCAGGTTGTTACCAGTCTCCTGTATAGATCCCAGGTTGTTACCAGTCTCCTCTATAGACCCCAGGTTGTTACCAGTCTCCTCTATAGAATCCAGGTTGTTACCAGTCTCCTCTATAGACCCCAGCTTGTCAACAGTCTCCTCTATAGACCCCAGGTTGTTACCAGTCTCCTATATAGACCCCAGGTTGTTACCAGTCTCCTCTATAGACCCCAGGTTGTTACCAGTCTCCTCTATAGACCCCAGGTTGTTACCAGTCTCCTCTATAGACCCCAGGTTGTTACCAGTCTCCTCTATAGGCCCCAGGTTGTTATCAGTCTCCTCTATAGACCCCAGGTTGTTACCAGTCTCCTCTATAGACCCCAGGTTGTTACCAGTCTCCTCTATAGACCCCAGGTTGTTATCAGTCTCCTCCATAGACCCCAGGTTGTTACCAGTCTCCTCCATAGACCCCAGGTTGTTACCAGTCTCCTCTATAGAATCCATGTTGTTACCAGTCTCCTCTATAGACCCCAGGTTGTTACCAGTCTCCTCTATAGAATCAATGTTGTTACCAGTCTCCTCCATAGACCCCAGGTTGTTACCAGTCTCCTCTATAGACCCCAGGTTGTTACCAGTCTCCTCTATAGGCCCCAGGTTGTTACCAGTCTCCTCTATAGACCCCAGGTTGTTACCAGTCTCCTCTATAGACCCCAGGATGTTACCAGTCTCCTGTATAGGCCCCAGGTTGTTACCAGTCTCCTCTATAGACCCCAGGTTGTTACCAGTCTCCTCTATAGACCCCAGGATGTTACCAGTCTCCTCTATAGACCCCAGGTTGTTACCAGTCTCCTCTATTGACCCCAGGTTGTTACCAGTCTCCTCTATCTACAGTGTTAATGTTATAGACCCCAGGTTGTTACCAGTCTCCTCTATAGACCCCAGGTTGTTACCAGTCTCCTCTATAGGCCCCAGGTTGTTACCAGTCTCCTCTATAGACCCCAGGTTGTTGCCAGTCTCCTCTATAGGCCCCAGGTTGTTACCAGTCTCCTCTATAGACCCCATGTTGTTACCAGTCTCCTCTATAGACAACTGGTTGTTACCAGTCTCCTCTATAGACCCCAGGTTGTTACCAGTATCCTCTATAGACCCCAGGTTGTTACCAGTGTCCTGTATAGACCCCATGTTGTTACCAGTCTCCTCTATAGACCCCAGATTGTTACCAGTCTCCTCTATAGACCCCAGGTTGTTACCAGTCTCCTCTATAGACCCCATGTTGTTACCAGCCTCCTCTATAGTCCAACAGCTTGTCAACAGTCTCCTCTATAGACCCAGGTTGTTACCAGTCTCCTCTATAGACCCCAGGTTGTTACCAGTCTCCTTTATAGACCCCAGGTTGTTAGCAGTCTCCTCTATAGACCCCAGGTTGTTACCAGTCTCCTCTATAGGCCCCAGGTTGTTACCAGTCTCCTCTATAGACCCCAGGTTGTTAGCAGTCTCCTCTATAGACCCCAGGTTGTTACCAGTCTCCTGTATAGGCCCCAGCTTGTTACCAGTCTCCTCTATAGACCCCAGGTTGTTACCAGTCTCCTCTATAGACCCCAGGTTGTTACCAGTCTCCTCCATAGACCCAGGTTGTTACCAGTCTCCTCTATAGACCCCAGGTTGTTACCAGTCTCCTCTATCTGCAGTGTTGTTGTTATAGACCCCAGGTTGTTACCAGTCTCCTCTATAGACCCCAGGTTGTTACCAGCCTCCTCTATAGACCCCAGGTTGTTTCCAGTCTCCTCTATAGAACCCAGGTTGTTAACAGTCTCCTCTATAGACCCCAGGTTGTTACCAGTCATCCTGTATAGGCCCCAGCTTGTTACCAGTCTCCTCTATAGGCCCCAGGTTGTTACCAGTCTCCTCTATAGAACCCAGGTTGTTACCAGTCTCCTCTAAAGACCCCAGGTTGTTACCAGTCTCCTCTATAGACCCCAGGTTGTTACAAGTCTCCTCTATAGACCCCAGGTTGTTACCAGTCTCCTCTATAGACCCCAGGTTGTTACCAGTCTCCTCTATAGACCCCAGGTTGTTACCAGTCTCCTCTATCTGCAGTGTTATTGTTATAGACCCAAGGTTGTTACCAGTCTCCTCTATAGACCCCAGGTTGTTACCAGTCTCCTCTATAGAACCCAGGTTGTTACCAGTCTCCTCTATAGACCCCAGGTTGTTACCAGTCTCCTCTATCTGCAGTGTTATTGTTATAGACCCCAGGTTGTTACCAGTCTCCTCTATAGACCCCAGGTTGTTACCAGCCTCCTCTATAGACCCCAGGTTGTTTCCAGTCTCCTCTATAGAACCCAGGTTGTTACCAGTCTCCTCTATATACCCCAGGTTGTTACCAGTCTCCTCTGTAGACTCCAGGTTGTTACCAGTCTCCTCTGTCTACAGTGTTATTGTTATAGACCCCAGGTTGTTACCAGTCTCCTCTATAGACCCCAGGTTGTTACCAGTCTCCTCTATAGACCCCAGGTTGTTACCAGTCTCCTCTATCTGCAGTGTTATTGTTATAGACCCCAGGTTGTTACCAGTCTCCTCTATAGACCCCAGGTTGTTTCCAGTCTCCTCTATAGACCCCAGGTTGTTACCAGTCTCCTCTATAGACCCCAGGTTGTTACCAGTCTCCTCCATAGACCCCAGGTTGTTACCAGTCTCCTCTATCTGCAGTGTTATTGTTATAGACCCAAGGTTGTTACCAGTCTCCTCTATAGACCCCAAGTTGTTACCAGTCTCCTCTATAGAACCCAGGTTGTTACCAGTCTCCTCTATAGACCCCAGGTTGTTACCAGTCTCCTCTATCTGCAGTGTTATTGTTATAGACCCCAGGTTGTTACCAGTCTCCTCTATAGACCCCAGGTTGTTACCAGCCTCCTCTATAGACCCCAGGTTGTTTCCAGTCTCCTCTATAGAACCCAGGTTGTTACCAGTCTCCTCTATATACCCCAGGTTGTTACCAGTCTCCTCTGTAGACTCCAGGTTGTTACCAGTCTCCTCTATCTACAGTGTTATTGTTATAGACCCCAGGTTGTTACCAGTCTCCTCTATAGACCCCAGGTTGTTACCAGTCTCCTCTATAGACCCCAGGTTGTTACCAGTCTCCTCTATCTGCAGTGTTATTGTTATAGACCCCAGGTTGTTACCAGTCTCCTCTATAGACCCCAGGTTGTTTCCAGTCTCCTCTATAGACCCCAGGTTGTTACCAGTCTCCTCTATCTGCAGTGTTATTGTTATAGACCCCAGGTTGTTACCAGTCTCCTCTATAGACCCCAGGTTGTTTCCAGTCTCCTCTATAGATCCCAGGTTGTTACCAGTCTCCTCTATAGACCCCAGGTTGTTACCAGTCTCCTCTATAGACCCCAGGTTGTTACCAGTCTCCTCTATAGACCCCAGGTTGTTACCAGTCTCCTCTATAGACCCCAGGTTGTTTCCAGTCTCCTCTATAGACCCCAGGTTGTTACCAGTCTCCTCTATAGACCCCAGGTTGTTACCAGTCAGGTAGCATTGCCGTGTGGCTTTAAACAGACGTCCAGTCTCCATCCTCTCCCAGTGTTTTGGACAGCAGAGGGTAATGGGGGCTGTGTGTCTCTCTCCTTCTATCTCTCCTTCAGCAGAGGGTAATGGGGGCTGTGTGTCTCTCTCCTTCTATCTCTCCTTCAGCAGAGGGTAATGGGGGCTGTGTGTCTCTCTCTCTCCTTCTATCTCTCCTTCAGTAGAGGGTAATGGGGGCTGGTTGAAATTATTGTCCTTATCCTTACCCCTTCACAACGTCTCCCAATATCTCTCTCTCTCCTTCTTTCTCTCCTTCTATCGATCCTTCTATCTCTCCTTCTATCTCTCCTTCTCTCTCTCCTTCTATCTCTCCTTCTATCTCTCCTATCTCTCCTTCTATCTCTCCTTATATCTCTCCTTCTATCTCTACTTCTGCCTACTTTGTTACTTTCTTTTTTTCTCTCTCTTTCTCAGTCGTTCTCTTTCGTGTGCACACACACACACACACACACACACACACACACACACACACACACACACACACACACACACACACACACACACACACACACACACACACACACACACACACACACACACACACGTTATCCCCACTCCTAACAGGTTTGTGGTAGACTGACCAAAGGGACTGGGGATATTGCCATTCAGGACCTTCACTCAGGTTCTCTCTGAGTGTTGCTATTGGTTGTGTTTCTCTCCCTTCCTTCTCATTCTCCTGTGCCTGCCTATTTCCACTCAAACTCTCTGTTAATCTCTCTCTCTTTCTCCATCTCTCTGTGTCTCGTGGACACAAACACATTACCAGAGACAACACATCACATTATCATCAACTCCTCTCTCTCTGTTAGGGTGTGTAATATCATCAATTCCTCTCTCTCTCTCTCTGTGAGGGGTTTGGTATTATCATCAACTCCTCTCTCTCTGTGAGGGTTTTGGTATTATCATCAACTCCTCTCTCTCTCTGTGAGGGGTTTGGTATTATCATCAACTCCTCTCTCTCTCTGTGAGGGGATTGGTATTATCAAAACTCCTCTCTCTCCCTGTGAGGGGATTGGTATTATCATCAACTCTCTCTCTCTCTCTCTCTCTCTCTCTCTCTCTCTCTCTCTCTGTGTGAGGGGGTTGGTATTATCATCAACTTCTCTCTCTCTCTCCCTGTGAGGGGGTTGGCATTATCATCAACTCCTCTCTCTCTCTGTGAGGGGTTTGGTATTATCATCAACTCCTCTCTCTCTCTGTGAGGGGTTTGGTATTATCATCAACTCCTCTCTCTCTCCGTGAGGGGATTGGTATTATCAAAACTCCTCTCTCTCCCTGTGAGGGGATTGGTATTATCATCAACTCTCTCTCTCTCTCTCTCTCTCTCTCTCTCTCTCTCTCTCTCTCTCTCTCTCTCTCTCTCTCTCTCTCCGTGTGAGGGGGTTGGTATTATCATCAACTTCTCTCTCTCTCTCCCTGTGAGGGGGTTGGTATTATCATCAACTCCTCTCTCTCTCTCTGTGAGGGGTTTGGTATTATCATCAACTCCTCTCTCTCTCTGTGAGGGGTTTGGTACTATCATCAACTCCTCTCTCTCTCCGTGAGGGGATTGGTATTATCAAAACTCCTCTCTCTCCCTGTGAGGGGATTGGTATTATCATCAACTCCCTCTCTCTCTCTCTCTCTCTCTCTCTCTCTCTCTCTCTCTCTCTCTCTCTCTCTCTCTCTCTCTCTCTCTCTCTCTCTCCGTGTGAGGGGGTTGGTATTATCATCATCTTCTCTCTCTCTCTCCCTGTGAGGGGGTTGGTATTATCATCAACTCCTCTCTACCCGTGAGGGGTTTGGTATTATCAAAACTCCTCTCTCTCTCTCTGTAAGGGGGTTGGTATTCTCCTCAACTCCTCTTAGCTCCCTCCCTGTGAGGGGTAAAGACCAGTGTGTGTGTGCAGGGATGGGCAGTATTTGAATTCTTCTGTGTTTTTATTAATGTGTATTACACTAAGCTGAGCTACACTCCGATTTATTTTGTTACAAGATACTTTCATAGAGCTGTAAATCGTAATACTTTTCTATACATTTTTTTTTAGGCCAACAAAAATACCCAGTGTGCTTTGCAGGTCGTTTTTTTGGTGTGTTCATTTTACATGTTGGTGATTTAGCAGACACTCTTATCCAGAGAGACTTCCTGTCTATGCATTCAACTAAGGTAGATAAACACATCACTGTCACAGCAGAGAGACTTCCTGTCTATGCATTCAACTAAGGTAGATAAACACATCAGTGTCACAGCAGAGAGACTTCCTGTCTATGCATTCAACTAAGGTAGATAAACACATCACTGTCACAGCAGAGAGACTTCCTGTCTATGCATTCAACTAAGGTAGATAAACACATCACTGTCACAGCAGAGAGACTTCCTGTCTATGCATTCAACTAAGGTAGATAAACACATCACTGTCACAGCAGAGAGACTTCCTGTCTATGCATTCAACTAAGGTAGATAAACACATCACTGTCACAGCAGAGAGACTTCCTGTCTATGCATTCAACTAAGGTAGATAAACACATCACTGTCACAGCAGAGAGACTTCCTGTCTATGCATTCAACTAAGGTAGATAAACACATCACTGTCACAGCAGAGAGACTTCCTGTCTATGCATTCAACTAAGGTAGATAAACACATCACTGTCACAGCAGAGAGACTTCCTGTCTATGCATTCAACTAAGGTAGATAAACACATCACTGTCACAGCAGAGAGACTTCCTGTCTATGCATGCAGGTTTAGGTATAGAATTAGGGGTTAGGTTTAGGTTTAGAATTAGGGTTAGGTTTAGGTTTAGAATTAGGGTTAGGTTTAGGTTTAGAATTAGGGTTAGGTTTAGGTTTAGAATTAGGGGTTAGGTTTAGGTTTAGAATTAGGGGTTAGGTTTAGGTTTAGAATTAGGGGTTAGGTTTAGGTTTAGAATTAGGGGTTAGGTTTAGAATTAGGGGTTAGGTTTAGGTTTAGAATTAGGGGTTAGGTTTAGGTTTAGAATTAGGGGTTAGGTTTAGGTTTAGAATTAGGGGTTAGGTTTAGGTTTAGAATTAGGGGTTAGGTTTAGGTTTAGGTTTAGAATTAGCTGTTGCAAAAGCAGCAACGACTCTTCCTGGGGTTCCACACAGAACACAGAACACAGAATGACAGAATGACATCATACAGAACATCAATAGACAAGAACACCTCAATGACAGAACTACAGGGGTTTAGAGGAAATAGGATTTTCAATGGGAATAAATGTCCCCACCTGAACGGTAAAATAAACGCGTGTGTGTGTGTGTGTGTGTGTGTGTGTGTGTGTGTGTGTGTGTGTGTTCTCCCCAAGGGGGAGCAGTAGAGTCGGTCTAGGCTGCAGGCGCTCAACAGAGGAGAGAGTGGATGGGGGAAGATGCTGCCTCTGCAGGAACAGGAGAAAACAACGAGATGAGAAAAAATTAGGGCTAAAACTTGCTGAGACATTCAAAAGAAAAGAGAAGAGAGGGAGAGAGGGATGGAGAGGGAGAAGGAGGGGGAGAGGGATGGAGAGGGATGGAGAGAGGGGGAGAGAGGGAGAGAGAGGGGGAGAGAGGGGGAGAGAGGGAGAAAGAGGGAGGGAGAGGGGGAGAGAGGGAGAGGGATGGAGAGGGAGAGAAAGAGATGGGGAGAAATCCTTGTAGAGGCTTAATTGAAACAACCACATCACCACCTGTGAAAGGACTGGAAAATAATGCTGTCTAATGATAATGTCTCTCTCTCTCTCTCTCTCTCTCTCTCTCTCTCTCTCCTCTCCTCTCCTCTCCTCTCCTCTCCTCTCCTCTCCTCTCTCTCTCTCTCTCTCTCTCTCTCTCTCTCTCTCTCTCTCTCTCTCTCTCTCTCTCCTCTCCTCTCCTCTCCTCTCCCCTCTCTCTCTCTCCTCTCCTCTCCTCTTTCTCTCTCTCTATCTCTCTCTCTTCAACCCCTCTCTCACCACTCTTTTCTCTCTCTCTCTTGCTCTCTCCTGATTCAGGGAAGGAGAGATTTGACAGAAGGGAGAATGGGGAGAGACAGGGACATCGGTAGACATCGGCAGCCTGTCTTGTACTGATCTTTCAGGCCCTTGTTGATAGGTCAACATGTTGATGCGTTGTTTGTAAATGACGTCTGAGTGTTGCCGTGTGCCCCTGGCTGTCCGTACATAACAAGAAAACAGTTCCGTCTGCTTTCCTTCATTTAATGAATTTTAAATGATTTATACATAGAATGATAGCAGAGAGTAATGAACCACAATCACTTTAGTCTACAAGTACATTTACACGTAACCAGATTTTGACTTAGTGACGAGGTGTTGCCATCAACAGACAGGACATAGACAGGATACAGGCAGGATACAGACAGGATACAGACAGGACACAGACAGGATAAAGACAGGATACAGACAGGACACAGACAGGACAGAGACAGGATACAGACTTAGTGACGAGGTGTTGCCATCAACAGACAGAACATAGACAGAGCACAGACAGAACACAGACAGGACACAGACAGGACAGAGACAGGATACAGACTTAGTGACGAGGTGTTGCCATCAACGGACAGAACATAGACAGGATAAGACAGGACACAGACAGGATACAGACAGGATAAGACAGTACACAGACAGGATACAGACAGGACACACACAGGACACAGACAGGATACAGACAGGATACAGACTTAGTGACTAGGTGTTGCCATCAACAGACAGAACATAAACAGGATAAGACAGGATACATACAGAACACACACAGGATAAGACAGTATACAGACAGGATACAGACAGGATACAGACAGAACATAGACAGGATACAGACAGAACATAGACAGGATACAGACAGTACACAGACAGGACACAGACAGGATACAGACAGGATAAAGACTTAGTGACTAGGTGTTGCCATCAATGGACAGAACATAGACAGGATAAGACAGGACATAGACAGGATACAGACAGGATACAGACAGAACATAGACAGGATATAGACAGAACATAGACAGGATACATACAGTACACAGACAGGACACAGACAGGATACAGACAGGATAAAGACTTATTGACTAGGTGTTGCCATCAACGGACAGAACATAGACAGGATAAGACAGGACATAGACAGGATACAGACAGGACACAGACAGGATACAGACAGGATACGGACAGGACACAGACAGGATACAGACAGGACATAGACAGGACACAGACAGGACACAGACAGGACACAGACAGGATACGGACAGGACACAGACAGGATACAGATAGGACACAGACAGGATACAGACAGGATACAGACAGGACACAGGCAGGATAAGACTTAGTGACGAGGTGTTGCCATCAACGGACACAACACATACAGGATACACACAGGATACAGACATGATACAGACAGGATACAGACAGGATACAGACAGGATACAGACAGGACACAGACAGGATACAGACAGGATACAGACAGGACACAGACAGGATACAGACAGGATACAGACAGGATACAGACAGGACACAGACAGGATACAGACAGGATACAGACAGGACACAGACAGGATACAGACAGGATACAGACAGGACACAGACAGGATACAGACAGGATACAGACAGGATACAGACATGACACAGACTTAGTGACTAGGTGTTGCCATCAACAGACAGAACATAGACAGGATACAGACAGGACACAGACAGGATACAGACAGGATACAGATAGGATACAGACAGACAGGATACAGACATGATACAGACAGGATACAGACTTAGTGACGAGGTGTTGCCAGCCACAGACAGAACACACAAAGGATAAGACAGGATACAAACAGGACACAGACAGGACACAGACAGGATACAGACAGGACACAGACAGGATACAGACAGGATACAGACAGGATACAGACAGGACACAGACAGACAGGATACAGACAGAATACAGACAGGATACTGACAGAATACAGACAGGATACAGACAGAATACAGACAGGATACAGACAGGATACAGACAGGACACAGACAGACAGGATACAGACAGAATACAGACAGGATACGGACAGAACATAGACAGGATACAGACAGGATACAGACAGGACACAGACAGGATACAGACAGGATACAGACAGGACACAGACAGGATACAGACTTAGTGACTAGGTGTTGCCATCAACAGACAGAACATAGACAGGATACCGACAGGATACAGACAGGATACAGACAGGACACAGACAGACAGGATAGAGACAGAATACAGATAGGATACAGACAGGATAAGACAGTATACAGACAGGGTACAGACAGGATACAGACAGGATACAGACTTAGTGACTAGGTGTTGCCACCAACATACAGAACATAGACAGGATACAGACAGGATACAGACAGGACACAGACAGGATACAGACAGGATACAGACTTAGTGACTAGGTGTTGCCATCAACGGACAGGACATAGACAGGATACAGACAGGACATAGACAGGATACAGACAGAATACAGACAGGATACAGACAGGACACAGACAGAACACAGACAGGATACAGACAGGACACAGACAGGACATTGACAGGATACAGACAGGATACAGACAGGATACAGACAGACAGGGTACAGACAGTATACAGACAGACAGGATACAGACAGGACACAGACAGACAGGATACAGACAGACAGGACACAGACAGACAGGATACAGACAGGACACAGACAGGATACAGACAGGACACAGACAGGATACAGACAGGATACAGACTTAGTGACTAGGTGTTGCCATCAACGGACAGGACATAGACAGGATACAGACAGGACACAGACAGGATACAGACAGAATACAGACAGGACACAGACAGAATACAGACAGGATACAGACAGGACACAGACAGAACACAGACAGGATACAGACAGGACACAGACAGGACATAGACAGGATACAGACAGGATACAGACAGGATACAGACAGACAAGATACAGACAGACAGGGTACAGACAGGATACAGACAGACAGGATACAGACAGACAGGACACAGACAGACAGGATACAGACAGACAGGATACAGACAGACAGGGTACAGACAGGACACAGACAGACAGGATACAGACAGGATACAGACAGACAGGATACAGACAGGATACAGACAGACAGGATACAGACAGACAGGGTACAGACAGACAGGACACAGACAGACAGGATACAGACAGGATACAGACAGGATACAGACAGACAGGATACAGACAGACAGGATACAGACAGGATACAGACAGACAGGATACAGACAGACAGGGTACAGACAGGATACAGACAGGATACAGACAGACAGGATACAGACAGACAGGATACAGACAGGATACAGACAGACAGGATACAGACAGACAGGTTACAGACAGACAGGATACACACTTTACAGACAGGATCCTTTGGCTTGATCAGGTGTAGGGCTGTGAAGCAGTGTGTGTTCGCATGTGTAGGAATTATGAAGAACGTGTGTGTGTGTGTGTGTGTGTGTGTGTGTGTGTGTGTGTGTGTGTGTGTGTGCGTGTGTGTGTGCGTGTGTGTGTGTGCGTGTGTGTGTGTGTGTGTGTGTTTGGGCCTTCATCTTTCTTACATCTTGTTGCATCACTTTGATCAGGGTTGTCCAAGGTAAAATGAGCCTGGGACACAGAAGGAGAACACACACACACACACACACACACACACACACACTTGCTTCTAATTCCCATGGCCAACAGGTTGACAACCAGCTGACAGCAGCAGGATTACAGAAATGTTGAACACCAGCTGACAGTAGCAGGATAACAGAAAGGTTGACCACCAGCTGACAGTAGCAGGATAACAGAAAGGTTGACCACCAGCTGACAGTAGCAGGATAACAGAAAGGTTGACAACCAGCTGACAGTAGCAGGATAACAGAAAGGTTGACCACCAGCTGACAGTAGCAGGATAACAGACAGGTTGACCACCAGCTGACAGCAGCAGGATAACAGACAGGTTGACCACCAGCTGACAGTAGCAGGATAACAGAAAGGTTGACCACCAGCTGACAGTAGCAGGATACCAGAAAGGTTGACCACCAGCTGACAGTAGCAGGATAACAGAAAGGTTGACAACCAGCTGACAGTAGCAGGATAACAGAAAGGTTGACCACCAGCTGACAGTAGCAGGATAACAGACAGGTTGACCACCAGCTGACAGTAGCAGGATACCAGAAAGGTTGACCACCAGCTGACAGTAGCAGGATAACAGACAGGTTGACCACCAGCTGACAGCAGCAGGATAACATAAAGGTTGACCACCAGCTGACAGTAGCAGGATAACAGAGGTTGACCACCAGCTGACAGCAGCAGGATAACAGAAAGGTTGACCACCAGCTGACAGTAGCAGGATAACAGAAAGGTTGACCACCAGCTGACAGTGACACTTCTCTCACATCAAGCGCAAAACAAGATGGGCAGAGTGCAAGTATCGAGAGACTGCTTGAACGTACCTTAGAGAAGAGCATACCACCCGTTATGGTTTCACAGACACAGGCCAAGGCTCCATCTTTCCCCACCCAGCCCTTCAGGTGTGAGGAATGCAGGGTTTGTGGCTCAACAGATCCCTCCACTGTGATGCACTGTAGACATGAGTACCTGTGCATCTGGTGCTTTTCCCCAGTTCATTGGAAGTCAAATTGTCCAAAACAGGGGGGGACGCTATGCCAATCCCGGTGGTGAGAGACGCCCACCACCACAGCAGAGACACTCACCCCGACAGCAGAGACACCCACCCCGACAGCAGAGACACCCACCCCGACAGCAGAGACACCACCCTGACAGCAGAGACACCCACCACCACAGCAGAGACACCCACCCCGACAGCAGAGACACCCACCCTGACAGCAGAGACACCCACCCCGACAGCAGAGACACCCACCCTGACAGCAGAGACACCCACCCTGACAGCAGAGACACCCACCCTGACAGCAGAGACACTCACCCCGACAGCAGAGACACCCACCCTGACAGCAGAGACACCCACCACCACAGCAGAGACACCCACCACCACAGCAGAGACACCCACCCTGACAGCAGAGACACCCACCCTGACAGCAGAGACACTCACCACCACAGCAGAGACACCCACCCCGACAGCAGAGACACCCACCCCGACAGCAGAGACACCCACCCTGACAGCAGAGAACCCCACCCCGACAGCAGAGTCACCCACCCTGACAGCAGAGACACCCACCCTGACAGCAGAGACACCCACCCTGACAGCAGAGACACCCACCCCGACAGCAGAGACACCCACCCTGACAGCAGAGACACCCACCCTGACAGCAGAGACACCCACCCTGACAGCAGAGACACCCACCCTGACACCAGAGACACTCACCACCACAGCAGAGACACCAGAGACACCCACCCTGACAGCAGAGACACCCACCCTGACAGCAGAGACACCCACCACCACAGCAGAGACACCCACCCTGACAGCAGAGACACTCACCACCACAGCAGAGACACCCACCACCACAGCAGAGACACCCACCACCACAGCAGAGACACCAGAGACACTCACCACCACAGCAGAGACACTCACCACCACAGCAGAGACACTCACCACCACAGCAGAGACACCCACCACCACAGCAGAGACACCCACCACCAAGGCAGAGACACCAGAGACACTCACCACCACAGCAGAGACACCAGAGACACCCACCACCACAGCAGATACACCCACCACCACAGCAGAGACACTCACCACCACAGCAGAGACACTCACCACCACAGCAGAGACACCCACCACCACAGCAGAGACACCAGAGACACTCACCACCACAGCAGAGACACTCACCACCACAGCAGAGACACCCACCACCACAGCAGAGACACCAGAGACACTCACCACCACAGCAGAGACACCCACCACCACAGCAGAGACACTCACCACCACAGCAGAGACACCCACCACCACAGCAGAGACACCCACCACCACAGCAGAGACACCCACCACCACAGCAGAGACACTCACCACCACAGCAGAGACACCCACCACCACAGCAGAGACACCCACCACCACAGCAGAGACACTCACCACCACAGCAGAGACACCCACCACCACAGCAGAGACACCCACCACCACAGCAGAGACACCCACCACCACAGCAGAGACACCAGAGACACTCACCACCACAGCAGAGACACCAGAGACACCCACCACCACAGCAGAGACACCCACCACCACAGCAGAGACACTCACCACCACAGCAGAGACACCCACCACCACAGCAGAGACACCCACCACCACAGCAGAGACACTCACCACCACAGCAGAGACACCCACCACCACAGCAGAGACACCAGAGACACTCACCACCACAGCAGAGACACCAGAGACACCCACCACCACAGCAGAGACACCCACCACCACAGCAGAGACACCAGAGACACCCACCACCACAGCAGAGACACCCACCACCACAGCAGAGACACCCACCACCACAGCAGAGACACCCACCACCACAGCCACCCACCACCACAGCAGAGACACCCACCACCACAGCAGAGACACCCACCACCACAGCAGAGACACTCACCACCACACCAGAGACACCCACCACCACAGCAGAGACACCCACCATCACAGCAGAGACACCAGAGACACCCACCACCACAGAAGAGACACCCACCACCACAGCAGAGACACTCACCCTGACAGCAGAGACACCCACCACCACAGCAGAGACACCAGAGACACTCACCACCACAGCAGAGACACCAGAGACACTCACCACCACAGCAGAGACACTCACCACCACAGCAGAGACACCCACCACCACAGCAGAGACACCAGAGACACCCACCACCACAGCAGAGACACCCACCACCACAGCAGAGACACCAGAGACACTCACCACCACAGCAGAGACACTCACCACCACAGCAGAGACACACTGCGACAGCAGCAACCATTAAACTGCCAGTAAACTGTGGGCGTCACAGGTCAAGGGGGGGGAAATGTGTTCAGCTGTCTTCCCCCAAGAAGGAATCTGATGATCTCGAGAAAACGTATGAGATTTTGTGCTCTGATGCGAAAGAAAGAGAGAAAATTGTTATGTTAGGTTCACAAGAGGATGAGGCTTTTTCAGATTTGTTTTACACCCCTGTGTCTGTACATGGGAAAGTGCAGCTTAAGGACAGGCTTGACACTGGGTCTATGGCCTGTACATTGAGAGAACATGCAGGCTTTCGCCTGACATATCAGTTCTGTTATACTAAAATACAATATTTTTACAGTTTTGGAAACTTTAGAGTGTTTTCTATCCTAATCTGTCAATTATATGCATATTCTATTATCTGGTCCTGAAAAATAGCCTGTTTACTTTGGGAACGTTATTTTTCCAAAAATGAAAATAGTGCCCCCTTGTTTCAAGAGGTTATCTGCCTTGTTCAGGGGGGCAGAACGACAGATTTGTACCTTGTCATCTCGGAGGATTTGAACTTGCAACCTTTCGGTTACTAGCCCAACGCCCTAACCACTAGGTTGCCTGCCGCCTCTACACTATAACCACTAGGCTACCTGCCGCCTCTACACTCTAACCACTAGGCTACCTGCCGCCTCTACACTCTAACCACTAGGCTACCTGCCGCCCCTACACTCTAACCACTAGGCTACCTGCCTCCTCTACACTCTAACCACTAGGCTACCTGCCTCTTCTACACTCTAACCACTAGGCTACCTGCTGCCCCTACACTCTAACCACTAGGCTGCCTTTCTCCTCTACACTCTAACCACTAGGCTACCTGCCTCCTCTACATTCTAACCACTAGGCTACCTGCCTCCTCTACACTCTAACCACTAGGCTACCCTGCCTCTTCTACACTCTAACCACTAGGCTACCTACCTCCTCTACACTCTAACCACTAGGCTACCTGCCACCTCTACACTCTAACCACTAGGCTATCTGCTACCTCTACACTCTAACCACTAGGCTACCTGCCTCCTCTACACTCTAACCACTAGGCTACCTGCTACCTCTACACTCTAACCACTAAGTTACTTGCTACCTCTACACTCTAACCACTAGGCTACCTGCCTCCTCTACACTCTAACCACTAGGCTACCTGCCTCCTCTACACTCTAACCAATAGGCTACCTGCCTCCTCTACACTCTAACCACTAGGCTACCTGCTACCTCTACACTCTAACCACTAGGCTACCTGCTACCTCTACACTCTAACCACTAGGCTACCTGCTACCTCTACACTCTAACCACTAGGCTACCTGCCTCCTCTACACTCTAACCACAACGCTACCTGCCTCATCTACACTCTAACCACTAGGCTACCTGCCTCCTCTACACTCTAACCACTAGGCTACCTGCCTCCTCTACACTCTAACCACTAGGCTACCTGCCTCCTCTAACCACTAGGCTACCTACCTCCTCTACACTCTAACCACTAGGTTATCTACCTCCTCTACACTCTAACCTCTAGGCTACCTGCCTCCTCTACACTCTAACCACTAGGCTACCTGCCTCCTCTACACTCTAACCAATAGGCTACCTGCCTCCTCTACACTCTAACCACTAGGCTACCTGCTACCTCTACATTCTAACCACTAGGCTACCTGCTACCTCTACACTCTAACCACTAGGCTACCTGCCTCCTCTACACTCTAACCACTAGACTACCTGCCTCCTCTACACTCTAACCACTAGGCTACCTGCTACCTCTACACTCTAACCACTAGGCTACCTGCCTCCTCTACACTCTAACCACAACGCTACCTGCCTCATCTACACTCTAACCACTAGGCTACCTGCCTCCTCTACACTCTAACCACTAGGCTACCTGCCTCCTCTACACTCTAACCACTAGGCTACCTGCCTCCTCTAACCACTAGGCTACCTACCTCCTCTACACTCTAACCACTAGGTTATCTACCTCCTCTACACTCTAACCACTAGGCTACCTGCCTCCTCTACACTCTAACCACTAGGCTACCTGCCACCCCTACACTCTAACCACTAGGCTACCTGCCTCCTCTACACACTAACCACTAGTCTACCTGCTACCTCTACACTCTAACCACTAGGCTACCTGCTACCTCTACACTCTAAAAACTAGGCTACCTACCTCCTCTACACTCTAACCACTAGGCTACCTGCCTCCTCTACACTCTAACCACTAGGCTACCTGCCTCCTCTACACTCTAACCACTAGGCTACCTGCCTCCTCTACACACTAACCACTACTCTACCTGCTACCTCTACACTCTAACCACTAGGCTACCTGCTACCTTTACACTCTAAAAACTAGGCTACCTACCTCCTCTACACTCTAACCACTAGGCTACCTGCCTCCTCTACACTCTAACCACTAGGCTACCTGCCTCCTCTACACTCTAACCACTAGGCTACCTGCTTCCTCTACACTCTAACCACTAGGCTACCTACCTACTCTAAACTCTAACCACTAGGCTACCTACCTCCTCTACACTACACTCTAACCACTAGGCTACCTGATACCTCTACACTCTAACCGCTAGCCTTCCTGCCGCCCCTACACTCTAACCACTAGTCTACCTACCTCTTCTACAGTCTAACCACTAGGATACCCTGGCCCATAAAAGGTTAATATTCTCCCTAAACCCCCCCAATATGAGGGTGGGACGTGGCTCTGACAGATGGATCATGTGTTTGATGATTTCTCTCCTTCATGAATGAAAGATGATAACTCTTTAATTATGTATTGATCATCCATGGAGGAGATGATGAGACCGTCATTAGAATACTGATCAAATATTTACTAACCAATCAGAAACCTTCGGAGGGTTAAACCGTTACCCCGGGAAACTAGATTCCGATATTATCTCCAGTAAAATACCAGCATATCGATTGCGCAACCAGGGGTGGAAAGACCTTGGATCATTGTTACTCTAACTTCCGCGACGCATATAAGGCCCTGCCCCGCCCCCCTTTCGGAAAAGCTGACCACGACTCCATTTTGTTGATCCCTGCCTACAGAAAGACTAGAAACTAAAACAAGAGGCTCCCACGCTGAGGTCTGTCCAACGCTGGTCCGACCAAGCTGACTCCACACTCCAAGACTGCTTCCATCACGTGGACTGGGAGATGTTTCGTATTGTGTCAGATAACAACATTGACGAATACGCTGATTCGGTGTGCGAGTTCATTAGAACGTGCGTTGAAGATGTCGTTCCCATAGCAACGATTAAAACATTCCCTAACCAGAAACCGTGGATTGATGGCAGCATTCGTGTGAAACTGAAAGCGCGAACCACTGCTTTTAATCAGGGCAAGGTGTCTGGTAACATGACCGAATACAAACAGTGCAGCTATTCCCTCCGCAAGGCTATCAAACAAGCTAAGCGCCAGTACAGAGACAAAGTAGAATCTCAATTCAACGGCTCAGACACAAGAGGCATGTGGCAGGGTCTACAGTCAATCACGGACTACAGGAAGAAATCCAGCCCAGTCACGGACCAGGATGTCTTGCTCCCAGGCAGACTAAATAACTTTTTTGCCCGCTTTGAGGACAATACAGTGCCACTGACACGGCCTGCAACGAAAACATGCGGTCTCTCCTTCACTGCAGCCGAGGTGAGTAAGACATTTAAACGTGTTAACCCTCGCAAGGCTGCAGGCCCAGACGGCATCCCCAGCCGCGCCCTCAGAGCATGCGCAGACCAGCTGGCCGGTGTGTTTATGGACATATTCAATCAATCCCTATACCAGTCTGCTATTCCCACATGCTTCAAGAGGGCCACCATTGTTCCTGTTCCCAAGAAAGCTAAGGTAACTGAGCTAAACGACTACCGCCCCGTAGCACTCACATCCGTCATCATGAAGTGCTTTGAGAGACTAGTCAAGGACCATATCACCTCCACCCTACCTGACACCCTAGACCCACTCCAATTTGCTTACCGCCCAAATAGGTCCACAGACGATGCAATCTCAACCACACTGCACACTGCCCTAACCCATCTGGACAAGAGGAATACCTATGTGAGAATGCTGTTCATCGACTACAGCTCGGCATTCAACACCATAGTACCCTCCAAGCTCGTCATCAAGCTCGAGACCCTGGGTCTCGACCCCGCCCTGTGCAACTGGGTACTGGACTTCCTGACGGGCCGCCCCCAGGTGGTGAGGGTAGGCAACAACATCTCCTCCCCGCTGATCCTCAACACTGGGGCCCCACAAGGGTGCGTTCTGAGCCCTCTCCTGTACTCCCTGTTCACCCACGACTGCGTGGCCACGCACGCCTCCAACTCAATCATCAAGTTTGCGGACGACACAACAGTGGTAGGCTTGATTACCAACAACGACGAGACGGCCTACAGGGAGGAGGTGAGGGCCCTCGGAGTGTGGTGTCAGGAAAATAACCTCACACTCAACGTCAACAAAACTAAGGAGATGATTGTGGACTTCAGGAAACAGCAGAGGGAACACCCCCCTATCCACATCGATGGAACAGTAGTGGAGAGGGTAGCAAGTTTTAAGTTCCTCGGCATACACATCACAGACAAACTGAATTGGTCCACTCACACAGACAGCATCGTGAAGAAGGCGCAGCAGCGCCTCTTCAACCTCAAGAGGGTGAAGAAATTCGGCTTGTCACCAAAAGCACTCACAAACTTCTACAGATGCACAATCGAGAGCATCCTGGCGGGCTGTATCACCGCCTGGTATGGCAACTGCACCGCCCTCAACCGTAAGGCTCTCCAGAGGGTAGTGAGGTCTGCACAACGCATCACCGGGGGCAAACTACCTGCCCTCCAGGACACCTACACCACCCGATGTCACAGGAAGGCCATAAAGATCATCAAGGACATCAACCACCCGAGCCACTGCCTGTTCACCCCGCTATCATCCAGAAGGCGAGGTCAGTACAGGTGCATCAAAGCTGGGACCGAGAGACTGAAAAACAGCTTCTATCTCAAGGCCATCAGACTGTTAAACAGCCACCACTAACACTGAGTGGCTGCTGCCAACACACTGACACTGACTCAACTCCAGCCACTTTAATAATGGGAATTGATGGGAAATGATGTAAATATATCACTAGCCACTTTAAACAATGCTACCTTATATAATGTTACTTACCCTACATTATTCATCTCATATGCATACGTATATACTGTACTCTATATCATCGACTGTATCCTTATGTAATACATGTATCACTAGCCACTTTAAACTATGCCACTTTGTTTACATACTCATCTCATTTGTACATACTGTACTCGATACCATCTACTGTATCTTGCCTATGCTGCTCTGTACCATCACTCATTCATATATCCTTATGTACATATTCTTTATCCCCTTACACTGTGTACAAGACAGTAATTTTGGAATTGTTAGTTAGATTACTTGTTATTACTGCATTGTCGGAACTAGAAGCACAAGCATTTCGCTACACTCGCATTAACATCTGCTAACCATGTGTATGTGACAAATAAAATTTGATTTGATTTGATTTGAAACAAACGCACACTCAGTCACACGCACACACACACACACACACACACACACACAAACATAAGCCACTAGGTTATCAATACACACAGACCGTTAGGTTATCAGTACACACAGACCAATATGTTATAAATACACACTACACACAGACCATTAGGTTATCAATACACACAGACCGCTAGGTTATCAATACACAATACACACAGACCGCTAGGTTATCAATACACACTACACACAGACCACTAGGTTATCAATACACATAGACCATTAGGTTATCAATACACACAGACCAATAGGTTATAAATACACACTACACACAGACCATTAGGTTATCAATACACACAGACCGCTAGGTTATCAATACACACAACACACAGACCAATAGGTTATCAATACACACAGACCACTAGGTTATCAATACACACAACACACAGACCAATAGGTTATCAATACACACTACACACAGACCAATAGCGTATCAATACACACAGACCAATAGGTTATAAATACACACATACCAATAGCTTATCAATACACACAGACCAATAGCTTATCAATACACACAGACCAATAGCTTATCAATACACACAGACAAAAAGGATATAAATACACACAACACACAGACAAATAGGTTATCAATACACGAAGACCAATAGGATATAACTACACACAGACCAATAGAATATAACTACACACAGACCAATAGGATATAACTAAAAACAGACCAATAGGATATAACTAAACGATACACACAGACCAATAGGATATAACTACACACAGACCAATAGGATATAACTAAACACTACACACAGACCAATAGGATATAACTACACACAGACCAATAGGATATAACTAAACACAGACTAATAGGATATAACTAAACACAGACCAATAGGATATAACTAAACGATACACACAGACCAATAGGATATAACTACACACTACACACAGACCAATAGGATATAACTACACACAGACCAATAGGATATAACTACACACAGACCAATAGGATATAACTAAACGATACACACAGACCAATAGGATATAACTACACACACAGACCAATAGGATATAACTAAACACAGACCAATAGGATATAACTAAACGATACACACAGACCAATAGGATATAACTACACACTACACACAGACCAATAGGATATAACTACACACAGACCAATAGGATATAACTACACACTACACACAGACCAATAGGATATAACTAAACACAGACCAATAGGATATAACTAAACGATGCACACAGACCAATAGGATATAACTACACACTACACACATACCAATAGGATATAACTAAACACAGACCAATAGGATATAACTAAACGATACACACAGACCAATAGGATATAACTACACACTACACACAGACCAATAGGATATAACTAAACACAGACCAATAGGATATAACTAATCGATACACACAGACCAATAGGATATAACTACACACTACACACAGACCAATAGGATATAACTAAACACAGACCAATAGGATATAACTAAACGATACACACAGACCAATAGGATATAACTACACACTACACACAGACCAATAGGATATAACTAAACGATACACACAGACCAATAGGATATAACTACACACTACACACAGACCAATAGGATATAACTAAACACAGACCAATAGGATATAACTAATCAATACACACAGACCAATAGGATATAACTACACACAGACCAATAGGATATAACTACACACCACACACAGACCAATAGGATATAATGACACACACACCAATAGGATATAACTACACACAGACCAATATAATGTAATTACACACAGACCAATGGGATATAACTACACACAGACCAATAGGATATAACTAAACACAGACCAATAGGATATAACTACACACAGACCAATAGGATTTAACTCCAAACAGACCAATAGGATATAACTACAAACAGACCAATAGGATATAACTAAACACTACACACAGACCAATAGGATATAACTACACACAGACCAATAGGATTTAACTCCACACAGACCAATAGGATATAACTACACACAGACCAATAGGATTTAGCTCCACACAGACCAATAGGATATAACTACACACAGACCAATAGGATTTAACTCCACACAGACCAATAGGATATAACTACAAACAGACCAATAGTATTTAACTACACACAGACCAATAGGATATAACTACACACAGACCAATAGGATATAACTACAAACAGACCAATAGGATATAACTAAACACAGACCAATAGGATATAACTACACACAGACCAATAGGATATAACTACAAACAGACCAATAGGATATAACTACACACAGACCAATAGGATATAACTACACACAGACCAATAGGATATAACTACACACAGACCAATAGGATATAACTCCACACAGACCAATAGGATATAACTACAAACAGACCAATAGGATTTAACTACACACAGACCAATAGGATTTAACTCCAAACAGACCAATAGGATATAACTACAAACAGACCAATAGGATATAACTAAACACTACACACAGACCAATAGGATATAACTACACACAGACCAATAGGATTTAACTCCACACAGACCAATAGGATATAACTACACACAGACCAATAGGATTTAACTCCACACAGACCAATAGGATATAACTACACACAGACCAATAGGATTTAACTACACACAGACCAATAGGATATAACTACACACAGACCAATAGGATTTAACTCCACACAGACCAATAGGATATAACTACACACAGACCAATAGGATATAACTACACACAGACCAATAGGATATAACTACACACAGACCAATAGGATATAACTAAACACAGACCAATAGGATATAACTACACACAGACCAATAGGATCTCACACGATGTCTACATTTACACCAGAACCCAGTGTTTGTCCATCGGGGGGATAAAAACACACATTTTGATAGTTAAGTTTAGACATTCATTCCCAGTGGTTGAGTAAAGGTTTGGGAAAGGCTTCAAAAATATATTTTTTTAAATGAGTGCCTAGCGCTGGGATTGAGCCGGTGAGCCTCGGGAGCAGGAGTTGACGGCTTACCCACCATCCCCGTCCACAGTAAGCCACACGACTACTTGGCAACAGCCCTCACCGTTGTCCCTAGTGGCCAGTTATGAAGGAGAGTCTATTTTAGTACAGTCCATTTTAGTATAGTCCATTTTAGTATAGTCTATATTAGTACAGTCTATATTAGTATAGTCTATATTAGTACAGTCTATATTAGTATAGTCTATATTAGTACAGTCTATATTAGTACAGTCTATATTAGTACAGTCTATATTAGTACAGTCTATATTAGTACAGTCTATTTTAGTATAGTCTATATTAGTACAGTCTATATTAGTACAGTCTATATTAGTACAGTCTATTTTAGTATAGTCTATATTAGTATAGTCTATATTAGTATAGTCTATATTAGTACAGTCTATATTAGTACAGTATATATTAGTACAGTCTATATTAGTACAGTCTATTTTAATATAGTCTATATTAGTATAGTCTATATTAGTACAGTCTATATTAGTACAGTCTATATTAGTACAGTCTATTTTAGTATAGTCTATATTAGTACAGTCTATATTAGTACAGTCTATATTAGTACAGTCTATATTAGTACAGTCTATATTAGTACAGTCTATATTAGTACAGTCTATTTTAGTATAGTCTATTGTAGAACAGTCTATATTAGTACAGTCTATATTAGTATAGTCTATATTAGTACAGTCTATTTTAGTGCAGTCCATTTTAGTATAGTCTATATTAGTACAGTCTATATTAGTACAGTCTATATTAGTACAGTCTATTTAGTATAGTCTATTTTAGTCGAGTCCAATTTAGTATAGTCCAATTTAGTACAGTCCAATTTAGTATACTCCAATATAGTATAGTCCAATTTAGTAATGACCAATTTAGTACAGTCCAATTTAGTATTTTCCAATTTACTCAAGTGCAATTTAGTACAGTCCATTTTAGTACAGTCTAACTTAGTCAAGTCCAATCGAGTTTAGTCAGTTGAGTTGAGTCATAGTTGCTTTATTAGTCTAGCCCTTCAAAAACACAACACTCAGCATCTCAGCAGTTCCCAGTTATATTACACAGTTACCTGGAGAGAGGCTGGACTCAACATTAATATCATACCACTCATTATGTGGGTTATTGTCTTTCACAATCTCTCCCCCCATGTGCTCTGTTAATGCTCTCTCCCTGGACCTGCCTGTTCCTGTTTCCCCCCTCTGAGACGAACCATTCATATATTCCAGGGGGGGGGGGGTGACCTCATTCTTATTCCAACCTCAAATACATGGTTCTGCTGCCTTGGCCCTTCTGTGATGTTAGTGGTCTGTCTTGGTCCTTACCGGTGTGTGTGTGTGTGTGTGTGTGTGTGTGTGTGTGTGTGTGTGTGTGTGTGTGTGTGTGTGTGTGTGTGTGTGTGTGTGTGTGTGTGTGTGTGTGTGTGTGTGTGTGTGTGTGTCCAGTGTGTGTGTGTGTCCTGTGTGTGTGTGTGTGTGTGTGTGTGTGTGTGTGTGTGTGTGTGTGTGTGTGTGTGTGTGCGTATGTGTGTGTGTGTGTGTGTGTGTGTGTGTGTGTGTGTGTGTGTGTGTGTGTGTTGTCGTAACGGCCGGCAGCGGACTGATTAGAATTTGATTAGCTAGCGTTAGCGGAGTCTAGCTCCTACCTGCTGGGACATGAGATGAGAGGGGAGGGCAGGGAGATGGAGGGTGGCAGGAGGGGAGGGGGCAGGAGGGGAGGGTGGCAGGAGGGCAGGAGGGAGGGATGGAGTAATTGACCCGCTCTCCTCCTTCTATAAAGTTATTCACCTTCGGTTTCCTCTGTTGTTTGGAAACAGCAACGACAGCATTT
>NW_027257962.1:130000-150000 GCF_045791955.1 Oncorhynchus clarkii lewisi
ATGTATATGTAATATACCTGGGATATACAATACATTAGTATAGGCTATGCATCTAACTCCCTATTGATCCACAAATTGAATTATAATGATTGTGTTCCCCATACCCTATAGAAAATATATAACATATAACATATATAACATATAAAATATATAACATATAACATATATAACATATAAAATATATAACATATAACATATATAACATATAACATATATAACATATAAAATATATAACATATAACATATATAACATATAAAATATATAACATATAACATATATAACATATAACATATATAACATATAAAATATATAACATATAAAATATATAACATATAACATATATAACATATAACATATATAACATATAACATATATAACATATAACATATATAACATATAAAATATATAACATATAACATATATAACATATAAAATATAACATATATAACATATAACATATATAACATATAACATATATAACATATAAATATATAACATATAACATATATAACATATAACATATATTACATATAACATATATAACATATAACATATAAAATATATAACATATAAAATATATAACATATAACATATATAACATATAAAATATATAACATATAACATATATAACATATAACATATATATATATATTTCTTATGTGTATTTGATATATTGATAAAGTGCCCACTCCCTGCTAAATTAAATAAATAAAATGAAATAAAATTTTATTAAATGAAATAAACAAAAGAAAATAAAATGAAATAAATGAAATAAAATAAATACAATGAAATAAAATAAATAAATAAAATTAAATAAATTAAAATAAATACATTAATATAAAATAAAAAACATTAAAATAATATAAAATAAAATAAATGAAAGAAAATACAATTAATTAAATAAAGTTATAAAATAATTAGTAAGTAAACTTATGGGATACTAATCTTCAGTTCTAACAGATATTATTTTTTTAAACCCTCAATAGTGGTAAGGAGTAACATGACCTGTGGGAAGCCAACTTCTAAACAAACTACCTTCAAGTCCTCCAACCCACCACTCATTCAAATGTTATGGACTGGTTTCTGCAGTCTGACCCCCTCTGCTGTCTCTGCCTCCACACCCACCCCCCCGCCCGGCCATCTAGAGGTGTGAATGTCCTCCAACCCACCACTCATTCAAATGTAGGGAACTGCTGTCTCTGCCTCCACACCCACCCACTGCCCGGCCATCTAGAGGTGTGAATGTCCTCCAACCCACCACTCATTCAAATGTAGGGGACTGGTTTCTGCAGTCTGACCCCCTCTGCTGAACCACTGTCCGGCCATCTAGAGGTGTGAAGGTTACTGTATTTTCTGTAGGGAAGCTAAGGATCCATCATGTAGGACATTTCCTGTTTGTGTGTAAACTTGTATTTATTTTTTCCATAGTATTTTACTATGTTCTCTTTAGTTATGTTGGAAATGTTGACCAATTCCATATTATGTAGGGCCGTCATTCTTCAATGTATCAGTTGACCAATTCGGCCACATTTGGGCTCGTTAAGGACACCAGGGACACTTAATATAACATATTATGTAGGGCTGTCATTCTTCAATGTATCAGTTGACCAATTCGGCCACATTTGGGCTCGTTAAGGACACCAGGGACACTTAATATAACATATTATGTAGGGCTGTCATTCTTCAATGTATCAGTTGACCAATTCGGCCACATTTGGGCTTGTTAAGGACACCAGGGACACTTCATATAACATATTATGTAGGGCCGTCATTCTTCAATGTATCAGTCTGAAACGTTTAACATCAGTGTGCAAAGCTGTCATCAAGGTAAAGTGTGGCTTTTTGAATAATCTCAAATAATAAAATATATAGGTTCTTCTCCATTACAGAACTGAGAAGCATTGATTGGTCAAAGTCATAGAAACCGATCCATTCGACCACAACTTGCAGTTTTCACGTTGTCCCGGACAACCAAAACAAACTCCTGTCCTTGGCCTTTTGAATGAGAGGACACGAAGACGCGAGGACATGAGGACACGAGGACACGAGGACACGAGGACACGAGGACACAAAGACACGAAGACACGAAGACACGAGGACATAAGGACACAAGGACACAAAGACACGAGGACACGGGGACACTGAGACACGAGGACACTGGGTCACGAGGACACGGGGACACGAGGACACGTGGACACTGGGACACGAGGACGCGAGGACACGAGGACACGAAGGCACGAAGACACGAGGACACGAGGACACGAGGACACTGGGACACGAGGAACGAGGACACGAGGACACGAGCACACGAGGACGAGAGGAGACCTCAGACTTTTTTAGGAACGCTCTAAAGCATTTCACTGTCTAGTTGCGGGCCGTTGAACTGAGGATCCTCCTACATCAGCTCAGGAACAAGGTTGGATTAACGAGTGTTAAAATGGCTTCTAACAATAGTCTGTGTGTGTGTGTGTGTGTCAGACTGCAGTAGGAGGTGAGGCTGTAATGATGTAGTAAAGCTTGTTTGGAGTTGATCATTTAAATTCAGCCCACACACACACACACACACACACACACACACACACACACACACACACACACACACACACACACACACACACACACACACACACACACACACACACACACACACACACACACACACACACACACACACACACACACACACACACACAGTCAATGAAAAACACAGAGTCAGACTCGTCTTCTTCATATAAAGTGATCAGAAATCAGCTGCTCCCTCAACATACGCATGGGAGTGCACGTGTATATATATATGTGTGTTTGTGTGTGTGTGTGTGTGTCTGTCTGTGTTTGTTATTATCCTTCCTCTGTACAGCGTAATGCGTAGCGGCCCCTGGAGTCGCCTTAATATTTCAGTGGGCATTACTTTGTGACTTCTGGATCATCCTAGTCTGGCAACCGAAAACATCTCTTCCTCCCGCTTCTCTATCTTTCTCTTAACAGCTAGGAGAGAGAGAGAGAGAGAGAGCGAGAGAGAGAGAGAGAGAGAGAGAGAGAGAGAGAGAGAGAGAGAGAGAGAGAGAGAGAGAGAGGGAGAGAGGGAGAGAGAGAGAGAGAGAGAGAGAGAGAGACAGGGAGAGAGAGAGAGAGAGAGAGAGAGAGAGAGAGAGGGTGAGAGAGAGAGAGAGAGAGAGAGAGAGAGGGAGAGAGAGAGAGAGAGAGAGAGAGAGAGAGAGATACAGAGAGAGAGAGAGAGAGACAGAGAGAGAGAGAGAGACAGAGGGAGAGAGAGAGAGAGAGAGACAGAGAGAGAGAGAGAGAGAGAGGAGAGAGAGAGAGAGAGAGAGAGATACAGAGATACAGAGAGAGAGAGAGAGAGAGAGACAGAGAGAGAGAGAGAGAGAGACAGAGGGAGAGAGAGAGAGAGACAGAGAGAGAGAGAGAGAGAGAGAGAGAGAGAGAGAGATACAGAGAGAGAGAGGGAGAGAGAGAGAGAGACAGAGGGAGAGAGAGAGAGAGAGAGACAGAGAGAGAGAGAGAGAGAGGAGAGAGATACAGAGAGAGAGAGAGAGAGAGAGGGAGAGAGAGAGAGAGAGAGAGAGAGATACAGAGAGAGAGAGAGAGAGAGAGAGACAGAGAGAGAGAGAGAGAGAGAGAGAGAGAGAGAGAGAGAGAGAGAGAGACAGGGAGAGAGAGAGAGAGAGAGAGAGAGAGGGAGAGAGAGAGAGAGAGAGAGAGAGAGAGACAGGGAGAGAGAGAGAGAGAGAGAGAGAGAGAGAGAGAGAGAGAGAGAGAGAGCTAGTGAGTTAGATTAATCCTCGCTGATGTCCCTTCTACAATAATGTCAATCCTATTTGTGTTGTTTTATTTGACTTTGCCGTGCGTTTTTGGAGCTCGGAGATCGGGAGTTTCCCCGTACCCTTGTAATTACACCTGCAGCCCTGTTCATGTGACTGTTGAAGTCTCTAATCTACATCACCATGGAAACACACTTCCTACAGGAGGTGTTCACCGCTGTGTGAGAGTGTGATAAAACACATCAACGTTGTCCATGTTTCACAGTCCCTAAGTCGCGTCCGTCCAGCTGGAATCAAACCCTCCGTCACGATGGCTTTCTGCTCCGATAGACAGGCTCACTGAACAGAGATACATGGTGTGTGTGTGTGTGTGTGTGTCTGTCTGTCTGTGTGTGTCTGTCTGTCTGTGTGTGTGTGTGTGTGTGTGCTTGTGGTTGTGTGTCTGTGTGTCTGTCTGTCTGTGTGTGTGTGTGTGTGTGTGTGTGTGTGTGTGTGTGTGTGTGTGTGTGTGTGTGTGTGTGTGTGTGTGTGTGTGTGTGTGTGTGTGTGTGTGTGTTTATGTGTGTTTGTGTGTTTGTAACATGTTAGTTATTTGAAGCAGAAGAGAACTGTTATGTCGTGATTTATTCTCAAAACGTATTTTTCCAGCAACGAATAAATACATATTTTTCGGAATACAAGTGTCTATTAATTGTCGGTCTGTGATGTTGGGAGATGCTGTTTCCACTGTGATGTTAAACATCATGAGGTGGGAGATGCTGTTTACACTGTGATGCATCATGAGGTGGGAGATGCTGTTTACACTGTGATGCATCATGAGGTGGGAGATGCTGTTTACACTGTGATGCATCATGAGGTGGGAGATGCTGTTTACACTGTGATGCATCATGAGGTGGGAGATGCTGTTTCCACTGTGATGCATCATGAGGTGGGAGATGCTGTTTACACTGTGATGCATCATGAGGTGGGAGATGCTGTTTCCACTGTGATGCATCATGAGGTGGGAGATGCTGTTTACACTGTGATGCATCATGAGGTGGGAGATGCTGTTTACACTGTGATGTTACAAATCATGAGGTGGGAGATGCTGTTTACACTGTGATGCATCATGAGGTGGGAGATGCTGTTTACACTGTGATGTTAAACATCATGAGGTGGGAGATGCTGTTTCCACTGTGATGCATCATGAGGTGGGAGATGCTGTTTCCACTGTGATGCATCATTAGGTGGGAGATGCTGTTTACACTGTGATGTTAAACATCATGAGGTGGGAGATGCTGTTTACACTGTGATGCATCATTAGGTGGGAGATGCTGTTTACACTGTGATGTTGAACATCATGAGGTGGGAGATGCTGTTTCCACTGTGATGCATCATGAGGTGGGAGATGCTGTTTACACTGTGATGTTACAAATCATGAGGTGGGAGATGCTGTTTCCACTGTGATGCATCATGAGGTGGGAGATGCTGTTTCCACTGTGATGCATCATGAGGTGGGAGATGCTGTTTCCCCTGTGATGCATCATTAGGTGGGAGATGCTGTTTACACTGTGATGTTAAACATCATGAGGTGGGAGATGCTGTTTACACTGTGATGCATCATGAGGTGGGAGATGCTGTTTACACTGTG
Organism: Oncorhynchus clarkii lewisi; assembly: GCF_045791955.1. Lineage (NCBI taxonomy): Eukaryota > Metazoa > Chordata > Actinopteri > Salmoniformes > Salmonidae > Oncorhynchus > Oncorhynchus clarkii. The sequence continues at coordinate 135,411 of NW_027257962.1, forward strand.
ATGTTAAACATCATGAGGTGGGAGATGCTGTTTCCACTGTGATGCATCTTGAGGTGGGAGATGCTGTTTACACTTTGATGTTAAACATCATGAGGTGGGAGATGCTGTTTACACTGTGATGTTAAACATCATGAGGTGGGAGATGCTTTTTACACTGTGATGTTAGACATCATGAGGTCGGAGATGCTGTTTCCACTGTGATGCATCATGAGGTGGGAGATGCTGTTTACACTGTGATGTTAAACATCATGAGGTGGGAGATGCTGTTTACACTCTGATGCATCATGAGGTAGGAGATGCTGTTTACACTGTGATGCATCATGAGGTGGGAGATGCTGTTTCCACTGTGATGATACACATCATGAGGTGGTAGATGCTGTTTACCCTGTGATGCATCATGAGGTGGGAGATGCTGTTTACCCTGTGACGCATCATGAGGTGGGAGATGCTGTTTACCCTGTGATGCATCATGAGGTGGGAGATGCTGTTTACACTGTGATGTTAAACATCATGAGGTGGGAGATGCTGTTTCCACTGTGATGCATCATGAGGTGGGAGATGCTGTTTACACTGTGATGTTAAACATCATGAGGTGGGAGATGCTGTTTCCACTGTGATGCATCATGAGGTGGGAGATGCGGTTTCCACTGTGATGCATCATGAGGTGGGAGATGTTGTTTCCACTGTGATGCATCATGAGGTGGGAGATGCTGTTTACACTGTGATGTTACACATCATGAGGTGGGAGATGCTGTTTACACTGTGATGTTAAACATCATGAGGTGGGAGATGCTGTTTACACTGTGATGTTAAACATCATGAGGTGGGAGATGCTGTTTACACTGTGATGTTAAACATCATGAGGTGGGAGATGCTGTTTCCACTGTGATGCATCATGAGGTGGGAGATGCGGTTTCCACTGTGATGCATCATGAGGTGGGAGATGCTGTTTACCCTGTGATGCATCATGAGGTGGGAGATGCTGTTTACACTGTGATGTTAAACATCATGAGGTGGGAGATGCTGTTTACACTGTGATGTTAAACATCATGAGTTGGGAGATGCTGTTTACACTGTGATGCATCATGAGGTGGGAGATGCTGTTTCCACTGTGACCTTTAACATCATGAGGTGGGAGATGCTGTTTCCACTTGATGCATCATGAGGTGGGAGATGCTGTTTCCCCTGTGATGCATCATGAGGTGGGAGATGCTGTTTACCCTGTGATGCATCATGAGGTGGGAGATGCTGTTTACACTGTGATGTTACACATCATGAGGTGGGAGATGCTGTTTACACTGTGATGCATCATGAGGTGGGAGATGCTGTTTACCCTGTGACGCATCATGAGGTGGGAGATGCTGTTTACCCTGTGATGCATCATGAGGTGGGAGATGCTGTTTACACTGTGATGTTAAACATCATGAGGTGGGAGATGTTGTTTCCACTGTGATGCATCATGAGGTGGGAGATGCTGTTTACACTGTGATGTTAAACATCATGAGGTGGGAGATGCTGTTTCCACTGTGATGCATCATGAGGTGGGAGATGCTGTTTCCACTGTGACCTTTAACATCATGAGGTGGGAGATGCTGTTTCCACTTGATGTATCATGAGGTGGGAGATGCTGTTTCCCCTGTGATGCATCATGAGGTGGGAGATGCTGTTTACCCTGTGATGCATCATGAGGTGGGAGATGCTGTTTACACTGTGATGTTACACATCATGAGGTGGGAGATGCTGTTTACACTGTGATGCATCATGAGGTGGGAGATGCTGTTTACCCTGTGACGCATCATGAGGTGGGAGATGCTGTTTACCCTGTGATGCATCATGAGGTGGGAGATGCTGTTTACACTGTGATGTTACAAATCATGAGGTGGGAGATGCTGTTTCCACTGTGATGCATCATGAGGTGGGAGATGCTGTTTCCACTGTGATGCATCATTAGGTGGGAGATGCTGTTTACACTGTGATGTTAAACATCATGAGGTGGGAGATGCTGTTTACACTGTGATGCATCATTAGGTGGGAGATGCTGTTTACACTGTGATGTTGAACATCATGAGGTGGGAGATGCTGTTTCCACTGTGATGCATCATGAGGTGGGAGATGCTGTTTACACTGTGATGTTACAAATCATGAGGTGGGAGATGCTGTTTCCACTGTGATGCATCATGAGGTGGGAGATGCTGTTTCCACTGTGATGCATCATGAGGTGGGAGATGCTGTTTCCCCTGTGATGCATCATTAGGTGGGAGATGCTTTTTCCACTGTGATGCATCATGAGGTGGGAGATGCTGTTTCCACTGTGATGTTAAACATCATGAGGTGGGAGATGCTGTTTCCACTGTGATGCATCATGAGGTGGGAGATGCTGTTTCCACTGTGATGTTAAACATCATGAGGTGGGAGATGCTGTTTCCACTGTGATGCATCATGAGGTGGGAGATGCTGTTTACACTTTGATGTTAAACATCATGAGGTGGGAGATGCTGTTTACACTGTGATGTTAAACATCATGAGGTGGGAGATGCTGTTTACACTGTGATGTTAGACATCATGAGGTCGGAGATGCTGTTTCCACTGTGATGCATCATGAGGTGGGAGATGCTGTTTACACTGTAATGTTAAACATCATGAGGTGGGAGATGCTGTTTCCACTGTGATGCATCATTAGGTGGGAGATGCTGTTTCCACTGTGATGTTACACATCATGAGGTAGGAGATGCTGTTTACACTGTGATGCATCATGAGGTGGGAGATGCTGTTTCCACTGTGATGATACACATCATGAGGTGGTAGATGCTGTTTACACTGTGATGCATCATGAGGTGGGAGATGTTGTTTACCCTGTGACGCATCATGAGGTGGGAGATGCTGTTTACCCTGTGATGCATCATGAGGTGGGAGATGCTGTTTACACTGTGATGTTAAACATCATGAGGTGGGAGATGCTGTTTCCACTGTGATGCATCATGAGGTGGGAGATGCTGTTTACACTGTGATGTTAAACATCATGAGGTGGGAGATGCTGTTTCCACTGTGATGCATCATGAGGTGTGAGATGCGGTTTCCACTGTGATGCATCATGAGGTGGGAGATGTTGTTTCCACTGTGATGCATCATGAGGTGGGAGATGCTGTTTACACTGTGATGTTACACATCATGAGGTGGGAGATGCTGTTTACCCTGTGATGCATCATGAGGTGGGAGATGCTGTTTACACTGTGATGTTAAACATCATGAGGTGGGAGATGCTGTTTACACTGTGATGTTAAACATCATGAGGTGGGAGATGCTGTTTACACTGTGATGCATCATGAGGTGGGAGATGCTGTTTCCACTGTGACCTTTAACATCATGAGGTGGGAGATGCTGTTTCCACTTGATGCATCATGAGGTGGGAGATGCTGTTTCCCCTGTGATGCATCATGAGGTGGGAGATGCTGTTTACCCTGTGATGCATCATGAGGTGGGAGATGCTGTTTACACTGTGATGTTACACATCATGAGGTGGGAGATGCTGTTTACACTGTGATGCATCATGAGGTGGGAGATGCTGTTAACCCTGTGACGCATCATGAGGTGGGAGATGCTGTTTACCCTGTGATGCATCATGAGGTGGGAGATGCTGTTTACACTGTGATGTTAAACATCATGAGGTGGGAGATGTTGTTTCCACTGTGATGCATCATGAGGTGGGAGATGCTGTTTACACTGTGATGTTAAACATCACGAGGTGGGAGATGCTGTTTCCACTGTGATGCATCATGAGGTGGGAGATGCTGTTTCCACTTTGATGCATCATGAGTTGGGAGATGCCGTTTCCACTGTGATGCATCATGAGGTGGGAGATGCTGTTTACCCTGTGATGCATCATGAGGTGGGAGATGCTGTTTACACTGTGATGTAACACATCATGAGGTGGGAGATGCTGTTTACCCTGTGATGCATCATGAGGTGGGAGATGCTGTTTACCCTGTGATGTTACACATCATGAGGTGGGAGATGCTGTTTACCCTGTGATGCATCATGAGGTGGGAGATGCTGTTTCCACTGTGACGTTAAACATCATGAGGTGGGAGATGCTGTTTCCACTGTGATGCATCATAAGTTGGGAGATGCTGTTTACCCTGTGATGCATCATGAGATGGGAGATGCTGTTTACACTGTGATGCATCATGAGGTGGGAGATGCTGTTTCCACTGTGATGCATCATGAGGTGGGAGATGCTGTTTACACTGTGATGCATCATGAGGTGGGAGATGCTGTTTCCACTGTTATGTTACACATCATGAGGTGGGAGATGCTGTTTCCACTGTGACCTTTAACATCATGAGGTGGGAGATGCTGTTTCCACTTGATGCATCATGAGGTGGGAGATGCTGTTTACCCTGTGATGCATCATGAGGTGGGAGATGCTGTTTACCCTGTGATGCATCATGAGGTGGGAGATGCTGTTTACACTGTGATGTTACACATCATGAGGTGGGAGATGCTGTTTACCCTGTGATGCATCATGAGGTGGGAGATGCTGTTTACCCTGTGATGGATCATGAGGTGGGAGATGCTGTTTACACTGTGATGTTAAACATCATGAGGTGGGAGATGCTGTTTACCCTGTGATGCATCATGAGGTGGGAGATGCTGTTTACACTGTGATGCATCATGAGGTGGGAGATGCTGTTTACACTGTGATGCATCATGAGGTGGGAGATGCTGTTTACCCTGTGATGCATCATGAGGTGGGAGATGCTGTTTACACTGTGATGTTACACATCATGAGGTGGGAGATGCTGTTTACCCTTTGATGCATCATGAGGTGGGAGATGCTGTTTACACTGTGATGCATCATGAGGTGGGAGATGCTGTTTACCCTGTGATGCATCATGAGGTGGGAGATGCTGTTTACCCTGTGATGCATCAAGAGGTGAGAGATGTTGTTTCCACTGTGATGCATCATGAGGTGGGAGATGCTGTTTACACTGTGATGTTAAACATCACGAGGTGGGAGATGCTGTTTCCACTGTGATGCATCATGAGGTGGGAGATGCTGTTTCCACTTTGATGCATCATGAGTTGGGAGATGCTGTTTCCACTGTGATGCATCATGAGGTGGGAGATGCTGTTTACCCTGTGATGCATCATGAGGTGGGAGATGCTGTTTACACTGTGATGTAACACATCATGAGGTGGGAGATGCTGTTTACCCTGTGATGCATCATGAGGTGGGAGATGCTGTTTACCCTGTGATGTTACACATCATGAGGTGGGAGATGCTGTTTACCCTGTGATGCATCATGAGGTGGGAGATGCTGTTTCCACTGTGACGTTAAACATCATGAGGTGGGAGATGCTGTTTCCACTGTGATGCATCATAAGTTGGGAGATGCTGTTTAACCTGTGATGCATCATGAGGTGGGAGATGCTGTTTACACTGTGATGCATCATGAGGTGGGAGATGCTGTTTCCACTGTGATGCATCATGAGGTGGGAGATGCTGTTTACACTGTGATGCATCATGAGGTGGGAGATGCTGTTTCCACTGTTATGTTACACATCATGAGGTGGGAGATGCTGTTTCCACTGTGACCTTTAACATCATGAGGTGGGAGATGCTGTTTACCCTGTGATGCATCATGAGGTGGGAGATGCTGTTTACCCTGTGATGCATCATGAGGTGGGAGATGCTGTTTACCATGTGATGCATCATGAGGTGGGAGATGCTGTTTACACTGTGATGTTACACATCATGAGGTGGGAGATGCTGTTTACCCTGTGATGCATCATGAGGTGGGAGATGCTGTTTACCCTGTGATGGATCATGAGGTGGGAGATGCTGTTTACACTGTGATGTTAAACATCATGAGGTGGGAGATGCTGTTTACCCTGTGATGCATCATGAGGTGGGAGATGCTGTTTACACTGTGATGCATCATGAGGTGGGAGATGCTGTTTACACTGTGATGCATCATGAGGTGGGAGATGCTGTTTACCCTGTGATGCATCATGAGGTGGGAGATGCTGTTTACACTGTGATGTTACACATCATGAGGTGGGAGATGCTGTTTACCCTTTGATGCATCATGAGGTGGGAGATGCTGTTTACACTGTGATGCATCATGAGGTGGGAGATGCTGTTTACCCTGTGATGCATCATGAGGTGGGAGATGCTGTTTACCCTGTGATGCATCAAGAGGTGGGAGATGCTGTTTACACTGTGATGTTAAACATCATGAGGTGGGAGATGCTGTTTGACACTGTGATGCATCATGAGTTGGGAGATGCTGTTTACACTGTGATGTTAAACAACATGAGGTGGGAGATGCTGTTTCCACTGTGATGTTAAACATCATGAGGTGGGAGATGCTGTTTCCACTGTGATGTTAAACATCATGAGGTGGGAGATGCTGTTTCCACTGTGATGCATCATGAGGTGGGAGATGCTGTTTCCACTGTGATGTTAAACATCATGAGGTGGGAGATGCTGTTTACACTGTGATGCATCATGAGGTTGACGCATCATGAGGTGGGAGATGCTGTTTACCCTGTGATGCATCATGAGGTGGGAGATGCTGTTTACACTGTGATGTTAAACATCATGAGGTGGGAGATGCTGTTTCCACTGTGATGCATCATGAGGTGGGAGATGCTGTTTACACTGTGATGTTAAACATCATGAGGTGGGAGATGCTGTTTCCACTGTGATGCATCATGAGGTGGGAGATGCGGTTTCCACTGTGATGCATCATGAGGTGGGAGATGTTGTTTCCACTGTGATGCATCATGAGGTGGGAGATGCTGTTTACACTGTGATGTTACACATCATGAGGTGGGAGATGCTGTTTACCCTGTGATGCATCATGAGGTGGGAGATGCTGTTTACACTGTGATGCATCATGAGGTTGACGCATCATGAGGTGGGAGATGCTGTTTACCCTGTGATGCATCATGAGGTGGGAGATGCTGTTTACACTGTGATGTTAAACATCATGAGGTGGGAGATGCTGTTTCCACTGTGATGCATCATGAGGTGGGAGATGCTGTTTACACTGTGATGTTAAACATCATGAGGTGGGAGATGCTGTTTCCACTGTGATGCATCATGAGGTGGGAGATGCGGTTTCCACTGTGATGCATCATGAGGTGGGAGATGTTGTTTCCACTGTGATGCATCATGAGGTGGGAGATGCTGTTTACACTGTGATGTTACACATCATGAGGTGGGAGATGCTGTTTACCCTGTGATGCATCATGAGGTGGGAGATGCTGTTTACACTGTGATGTTAAACATCATGAGGTGGGAGATGCTGTTTACACTGTGATGTTAAACATCATGAGGTGGGAGATGCTGTTTACACTGTGATGCAACATGAGGTGGGAGATGCTGTTTCCACTGTGACCTTTAACATCATGAGGTGGGAGATGCTGTTTCCACTTGATGCATCATGAGGTGGGAGATGCTGTTTCCCCTGTGATGCATCATGAGGTGGGAGATGCTGTTTACCCTGTGATGCATCATGAGGTGGGAGATGCTGTTTACACTGTGATGTTACACATCATGAGGTGGGAGATGCTGTTTACACTGTGATGCATCATGAGGTGGGAGATGCTGTTTACCCTGTGACGCATCATGAGGTGGGAGATGCTGTTTGACACTGTGATGCATCATGAGTTGAGAGATGCTGTTTACACTGTGATGTTAAACAACATGAGGTGGGAGATGCTGTTTCCACTGTGATGTTAAACATCATGAGGTGGGAGATGCTGTTTCCACTGTGATGTTAAACATCATGAGGTGGGAGATGCTGTTTCCACTGTGATGCATCATGAGGTGGGAGATGCTGTTTCCACTGTGATGTTAAACATCATGAGGTGGGAGATGCTGTTTACACTGTGATGCATCATGAGTTTGACGCATCATGAGGTGGGAGATGCTGTTTACCCTGTGATGCATCATGAGGTGGGAGATGCTGTTTACACTGTGATGTTAAACATCATGAGGTGGGAGATGCTGTTTCCACTGTGATGCATCATGAGGTGGGAGATGCGGTTTCCACTGTGATGCATCATGAGGTGGGAGATGCTGTTTACAGTGTGATTTTAAACATCATGAGGTGGGAGATGTTGTTTCCACTGTGATGCATCATGAGGTGGGAGATGCTGTTTACACTGTGATGTTAAACATCATGAGGTGGGAGATGCTGTTTCCACTGTGATGCATCATGAGGTGGGAGATGCTGTTTACACTGTGATGTTAAACATCATGAGGTGGGAGATGCTGTTTCCACTGTGATGCATCATGAAGTGGGAGATGCTGTTTCCACTTTGATGCATCATGAGTTGGGAGATGCTGTTTCCACTGTGATGCATCATGAGGTGGGAGATGCTGTTTACCCTGTGATGCATCATGAGGTGGGAGATGCTGTTTACACTGTGATGTAACACATCATGAGGTGGGAGATGCTGTTTACCCTGTGATGCATCATGAGGTGGGAGATGCTGTTTACCCTGTGATGTTACACATCATGAGGTGGGAGATGCTGTTTACCCTGTGACGCATCATGAGGTGGGAGATGCTGTTTACCCTGTGATGCATCATGAGGTGGGAGATGCTGTTTACAGTGTGATGTTAAACATCATGAGGTGGGAGATGTTGTTTCCACTGTGATGCATCATGAGGTGGGAGATGCTGTTTACACTGTGATGTTAAACATCATGAGGTGGGAGATGCTGTTTCCACTGTGATGCATCATGAGGTGGGAGATGCTGTTTCCACTTTGATGCATCATGAGTTGGGAGATGCTGTTTCCACTGTGATGCATCATGAGGTGGGAGATGCTGTTTACCCTGTGATGCATCATGAGGTGGGAGATGCTGTTTACACTGTGATGTAACACATCATGAGGTGGGAGATGATGTTTACCCTGTGATGCATCATGAGGTGGGAGATGCTGTTTACCCTGTGATGTTACACATCATGAGGTGGGAGATGCTGTTTACCCTGTGATGCATCATGAGGTGGGAGATGCTGTTTCCACTGTGACGTTAAACATCATGAGGTGGGAGATGCTGTTTCCACTGTGATGCATCATAAGTTGGGAGATGCTGTTTACCCTGTGATGCATCATAAGGTGGGAGATGCTGTTTACACTGTGATGCATCATGAGGTGGGAGATGCTGTTTCCACTGTGATGCATCATGAGGTGGGAGATGCTGTTTACACTGTGATGCATCATGAGGTGGGAGATGCTGTTTCCACTGTTATGTTACACATCATGAGGTGGGAGATGCTGTTTCCACTGTGACCTTTAACATCATGAGGTGGGAGATGCTGTTTCCACTTGATGCATCATGAGGTGGGAGATGCTGTTTACCCTGTGATGCATCATGAGGTGGGAGATGCTGTTTATCCTGTGATGCATCATGAGGTGGGAGATGCTGTTTACACTGTGATGTTACACATCATGAGGTGGGAGATGCTGTTTACCCTGTGATGCATCATGAGGTGGGAGATGCTGTTTACCCTGTGATGCATCATGAGGTGGGAGATGCTGTTTACACTGTGATGTTAAACATCATGAGGTGTGAGATGCTGTTTACCCTGTGATGCATCATGAGGTGGGAGATGCTGTTTACACTGTGATGCATCATGAGGTGGGAGATGCTGTTTACACTGTGATGCATCATGAGGTGGGAGATGCTGTTTACCCTGTGATGCATCATGAGGTGGGAGATGCTGTTTACACTGTGATGTTACACATCATGAGGTGGGAGATGCTGTTTACCCTTTGATGCATCATGAGGTGGGAGATGCTGTTTACACTGTGATGCATCATGAGGTGGGAGATGCTGTTTACCCTGTGATGCATCATGAGGTGGGAGATGCTGTTTACCCTGTGATGCATCAAGAGGTGGGAGATGCTGTTTACACTGTGATGTTAAACAACATGAGGTGGGAGATGCTGTTTCCACTGTGATGTTAAACATCATGAGGTGGGAGATGCTGTTTCCACTGTGATGTTAAACATCATGAGGTGGGAGATGCTGTTTCCACTGTGATGCATCATGAGGTGGGAGATGCTGTTTCCACTGTGATGTTAAACATCATGAGGTGGGAGATGCTGTTTACACTGTGATGCATCATGAGGTGGGAGATGCTGTTTACACTGTGATGTTAAACAACATGAGGTGGGAGATGCTGTTTACACTGTGATGCATCATGAGGTGGGAGATGCTGTTTACCCTGTGATGCATCATGAGGTGGGAGATGCTGTTTCCACCGTGATGTTGACGTGTATGACAATATGAAAGAGCTGCAGTGAGGTCTTGAGCGTGTTTTGATGTGGGTACACAAGCAGCCTGCTTTTTAAATGCTTGCTGGAGTTTCTGTCAAAAGATGTCATTCTTTGTTGTGTATAATTATTTATCTCTACTGTACCATTTTGGAACGTCTAGATTCTGTAACACATTGCTTCAATCAAATATTCATTAATATTTATATTGGATTCTACCAAAAAAAAAGGTGTTTTGGTATTTACAGTCTTTATAACCCGTATTAGATGAGTCTTATTCCCACAATGCACTTGGTTTATAAAGGTCATCTAGGCCTCATTTCAACCTGGATGGCTGAAGTGTTACCTGGTTTGAGTCATTTAAAGGTCATCTAGGTCTCATTTCAACCTGGATGGCTGAAGTTTTACCTGGTTTGAGTCATTTAAAGGTCATCTAGGCCTCATTTCAACCTGGATGGCTGAAGTGTTACCTGGTTTGAGTCATTTAAAGGTCATCTAGGCCTCATTTCAACCTGGATGGCTGAAGTGTTACCTGGTTTGAGTCATTTAAAGTTCATCTAGGCCTCATTTCAACCTGGATAGCTGAAGTTTTACCTGGTTTGAGTCATTTAAAGGTCATCTAGGCCTCATTTCAACCTGGATGGCTGAAGTGTTACCTGGTTTGAGTCATATAAAGGTCATCTAGGCCTCATTTCAACCTGGATGGCTGAAGTGTTACCTGGTTTGAGTCATTTAAAGGTCATCTAGGCCTCATTTCAACCTGGATGGCTGAAGTGTTACCTGGTTTGAGTCATTTAAAGGTCATCTAGGCCTCATTTCAACCTGGATGGCTGAAGTTTTACCTGGTTTGAGTCATTTAAAGGTCATCTAGGCCTCATTTCAACCTGGATGGCTGAAGTGTTACCTGGTTTGAGTCATTTAAAGGTAATTTCCCATTGAGTCGATATACGCAGCGTTTACCGTGACTGTAGTCTCCTCTAACACAGGAACATTCCCTTTAAATATCAACCACCCTGTAACTCTGAATTTCCTGGATACGGATTGGATAGAGCCCTAACACTTGAGATACGGATTGGATAGAGCCCTAACACTTGAGATACGGATTGGATAGAGCCCTAACACTTGAGATGCGGATTGGATAGAGCCCTAACACTTGAGATAGGGATTGGATAGATCCCTAACACTTGAGCCGACATCCTCAGCATTTTCCACGGATGTGATCTCAGTGATTACCAAGTCATTTATCTTTAAGACAGTGTGGCGGCAGGGAAGTCAAGTGGTTAGAACGTTGGACTAGTAACTGGAAGGTTGCAAGTTCAAACCCCTGAGCTGACAAGGTACAACTCTGTCGTTCTACCCCTGAACAGGCAGTTAACCCACTGTTCCTAGGCCGTCATTGAAAATAAGAATTTGTTCTTAACTGACTTGCCTAGTTAAAAAAATGAAAAATGAAAAAAAAAAGTTGTGTTTGTTGCCTGTGCTTAATTACAACGTGACTGTAATTTTGTCTTGAAAAAAATCAGTATTGATTAGCCATAGAGTCTCATCTTTCCACAGATCTAGGATCACATTTAGCTACACGAAACCATTAGTTGGGAGAAACAATGTCTGGTCTTGCATCAGCTGTTAACTGCAGTGGTGATCTGCTGTAGAACTGAGGGTGTTGGATCATGACTTAGGTGTCATTATATGTTCTGTCCACTAGATGGCACGCTGTTTGCATTGTGAGAAGGTTCTGTTTTGCAGTGTGGAGGTTCTGTTTGCAGTGTGAAGGTTCTATTTGCAGTGGGAAGGTTCTATTTGCAGTGTGGCGGTGCTGAGCTGAGACTGGTAGAGGGCCTCTGCTATAGGAGAGGAGGGACTATAGACTGTATTCTACTGTATTTTATAGAGACGACAGAAAGAGAACAGACAGACTGGTAGAGACTATAGACTGTATTCTACTGTATTTTATAGAGACGACAGAAAGAGAACAGACAGACTGGTAGAGACTATAGACTTTATTCTACTGTATTTTAGAGAGACGACAGAAAGAGAACAGAAGGGGTGGATCTATAGACTATAGTCTCTCTGCTAGAGGAGGGGTGGATCTATAGACTATAGTCTCTGCTATAAGAGAGGAGGGAATATAGACTGTATTCTCTCTGCTAGAGGAGGGGTGGATCTATAGACTATAGTCTCTCTGCTAGAGGAGGGGTGGATCTATAGACTATAGTCTCTGCTAGAGGAGGGGTGGATCTATATACTATAGTCTCTCTGCTAGAGGAGGGGTGAATCTATAGACTATAGTCTCTCTGCTAGAGGAGGGGTGGATCTATATACTTTAGTCTCTCTGCTAGAGGAGGGGTGGATCTATAGACTATAGTCTCTCTGCTAGAGGAGGGGTGGATCTATAGACTACAGTCTCTCTGCTAGAGGAGGGGTGGATCTATATACTATAGTCTCTCTGCTAGAGGAGGGGTGAATCTATAGACTATAGTCTCTCTGCTAGAGGAGGGGTGGATCTATATACTTTAGTCTCTCTGCTAGAGGAGGGGTGGATCTATAGACTATAGTTTCTCTGCTAGAGGAGGGGTGGATATATAGACTATAGTTTCTCTGCTAGAGGAGGGGTGGATCTATAGATTATAGTCTCTCTGCTAGAGGAGGGGTGGATCTATATACTTTAGTCTCTCTGCTAGAGGAGGGGTGGATCTATAGACTATAGTTTCTCTGCTAGAGGAGGGGTGGATCTATAGACTATAGTTTCTCTGCTAGAGGAGGGGTGGATCTATAGATTATAGTCTCTCTGCTAGAGGAGGGGTGGATCTATAAATACACTGCTGTCGCTACATTGAACATTTACAGGGAAAGTTCACATTGAACATGGTCGCGTTACCCACACTACTGACTGTATGATGCACATTTAAATCATAGACTATGTCTATAATACACAAGGACATATATATATATATATATATATATATATATATATATATTGTCAGATGTTTAAATAATAGACTTGTATACATTTGGAAATACCATGCAAAACATTTTTAAACCTCACAACTGGTCGAGATTAGAGGTCTGGAGAGAGAAAGAGAATACATATTGAGAAGAAGCAGATAATAGAAGAAGGGGGAGAGGAGGGGAGAGGAGGAGAAGAGAAGAGAAGAGAAGAGAGGAGAGGAGAGGAGAGGAGAGGAGAGGAGAGGAGAGTTTTGAGGTCTGAGGTTTGACAGAAAAGGTTTTAGGTTTCAGAGAGGAGAGGATTGACAGAGAATAGGAGCAGGTTGTGGTTTGAGAGAGGAGAGGATTTAAGGTTAGAGAGAGAAGAGAATTGAGGATTGACAGAGGAGAGGAGAGGACACACTCTTTGCCTCAGGCTGTGCTTTACAAGCATGTGTGTGGTGCCAGGAAAATAACCTCTCACTCAACGTCCACAAAACAAAGGAGCTGATCGTGGACTTCAGGAAACAGCAGAGGGTGTCACACCCTGATCTGTTTCAGCTGTCTTTGTGTTTGTCTCCACCCCCCTCCAGGTGTCGCCCATCTTCCTCATTATCCCCAGCGTATTTATACCTGTGTTCTCTGTTTGTCTTTTGCCAGTTCGTCTTGTCTTGCTGTCTCTGCCTGGCCGGTTCCCCTCTTTCCACTGGGATTCTCTCCCTCCGACCTTATTACAGGGGCTGAGTCACTGGCTTTCTGGTGCTCTTTCATGCCGTCCCTAGGAAGGGTGCGTCACTTGAGTGGGTTGAGTCACTGACGTGATCATCCTGTCTGGGTTGTCACCCCCCCCCCCCCCCCCCCTTGGGTTGTGCCGTGGCGGAGGTCTTTGTGGGCTATACTCGGTCTTGTCTCAGGATAGTAAGTTGGTGGTTGAAGATATCCCTCTAGTGGTGTGGGGGCTGTGCTTCCGCAAAGTGGGTGGGGTTATATCCTTCCTGTTTGGCCCTGTCCGGGGCTGTCATCGGATGGGGCCACAGTGTCTCCTGAACCCTCCTGTCTCAGCCTCCAGTATTTATGCTTCAGTAGTTTGTGTCGGGGGACTAGGGTCAGTTTGTTATATCTGGAATACTTCTCCTGTCTTATCCGGTGTCCTGTGTGAATTTAAGTATGCTCTCTCTAATTCTCTCTAATTCTCTCTTTCTTTCTCTCTCTCGGAGGACCTGAGCCCTAGGACCATGCCTCAGGACTACATGGCATGATGACTCCTTGCTGTCCCCAGTCCACCTACCCTCCTATACATAGAGAGATGGAGGGATGGAACAACTACCTTACCATCCTATAGAGAGAGATGGAGGGATTACCTT